>NC_080711.1:19366427-19553927 GCF_019097595.1 Hemibagrus wyckioides
CATCATCAGAGTTTTTTGATCGGTACACTCAGCCATCCAGTTTACCATGAACACCTGCACACTTGCTTATTCACGAAATCAACCAATCAGAAACTGATGATCTCCTGGGATCTTAAAACACATGAGTTTTTAGGGTTTACACAAAATGGTGAGGAAAAATAATAAACATGCTGAGCGGTAGTTCTTGTCTTGTGGCAGCGGTGGTGTCTCAGGTGGTTAAGGCTCTGGGTCGTTGACCAGAAGATCGGGGCTTCAAGCCCCAGCACTGCCAAGTTGCCACCGTTGGGCCCTTGAGCATGGCCCTTAACCCTCCCTGCTCCAGGGGTGCTGTTTCATGGCTGACCCTGCGCTCTGACCCCAACCTCCAAGGATGGGATATGCGAAGAAAGAATTTCACTGTGCTGTAATGTATACGTGACAAATCAAGGCTATTTCTTTTTCTTTTCTTACTGATTGAGAGGGGTCAAAAGAATAGCCTGTACTTGTTTGAGCTGTCAATAGTAACCACTGTTTACAACCACGGTGAGCAGAAGAGCATCCCGACAAGCACAAAACGGTGAATGTTGAGGAGAGAGAAGACGAAAACATCATGTTCCACTCCTTTCTGAGACAAAAAAAAACCCCAAGGCACTGAATCTGGACAGTTAGAAGATTAGATTAACTTGGATTTTTTCTTGGTGACACACCAGTGAGTATAATTTAACATAAGACCGGTCACCTCAATGCACCCAAGAAGGTTCTGGACATACTCTTGTTTTGTTAGTTATTAGCATGACGTAGTGTCAAATTTTCACGTGTGAGAGAGAGTTTGAGGTAGCCGTGGTAACCAGGTTAACCCCTGACCTCTGACACAGTCCTTTTGGGTATGTGTGGAAGCCATTACTTGTCCTCCTGTTCCTAATTAGGGATGAGTCTAAAATTCCCCAGCCTTCAGTGTGGACTAGCAAGAGATGTTTTTTTTTTTTTAATTTAAGTGTTAAATTATTAAAATGTTGGATTTTCTTTGCTCCAGAACTCAACATAAAATGTGTTTCACTGGATACTTGAGTAAACAGAGTGTTTAAACTTCAACTAGTACATAATACTAAAACAAAACACTAGCAAATTGTTATTGGTGAAAACAATAGAAGTTCATCCAAATCATGAAAAGTATGACGATCACAAAACAGACTACAGAGGAAGGATGAAAGAGCAGGAAGAGTTTCATAAACAAAACAAGCTGCCAAAACTTAACAGTTCCAAAGGGCAGGCACACAAAAACAGGTGATGCAAAAAATAAGGGCAACAGTCACATAATTCCGATAATACATGTGACATAACGTTCAAAAATACCCAGACATGCAAAAGTAATGGAACAAACACATAATCCCAATCATAATCCAAAGGCATGAGTTACAAACAAGCAAAGTTCTGTCAGGGAAAAACAACTATATCCATGAAAAAACAAGAGCTAAAAATGAGTCCTTAGCAAATCGCAGGAAACTGAGCACATACATCGCGTAGAGACACTGAAACAAATAATAACACCAAACACGCTAAAGGGGAACAGATGAGCTCAGTTAATTGTGCTTATAAATAGTGATTGTTGGGATGCAGCGGCCATATTTACCGGCTGCTTCCAAATGGGATCGATGACGTTACGTGCTGTGACAACGATGCACCTTGATAATCAATTGGCCAGATATTTGTTCTTTGAGGAGTAATCAGTTTCCCAGTGTGTCCTGAGCCAGGGTCCTTACCAGTCATGTACACAGTATACACAATATATATTCACTATCTAGGGAGCTAGAGAGCTGATTGAGACACACCCATGAAAAGTGAAACTAGCTAACAGTGGAATTTTGCCAGCTTTTTGCATTTTTCCATAGTAAACTTGCTAACGTGTTGATTGGCTGACTGATTTAACGTGTTTTAAATTAATTGATTAATTTATAAAATTTTCTTTCTTTCTTTCTTTCTTTCTTTCTTTCTTTCTTTCTTTCTTTCTTTCTTTCTTTCTTTCTTTCTTTCTTATTTTATACAAATGAATAAAACTCGGGTTCTAATTATAGCCTAGTTTGAATTCTTTACAAACTAGGCAAAGATAGTGATTTTATTAATTAATTAGTGTTATTGTTTTTAGGTTTGAATTGTAGCCCAAAGAAATTTGGTTGAAAATTTCGGACACTGACATGAGCATATTAACATATCTAAGAAATAAGATTTTATCTCACAAGCAGTCTTAAGGCAGCAACCTGCATGTGTGTGTGTGTATGTGTGTGTGTGTATGTGTGTGTGTGTGTGTGTGTGTGTGTGTGTGTGTGTGGTGCAGCAGCCTATGGAAAGTGATGACTCAAGTTTATGTTAGTAACGTAGTGTGTATTGTCAGTGAGTTAGAGGAGTATGTAAACGTCTACCCCCGCTAAGCTTTTTAGCAGTCAGAGCTTTGTATGTGTGTGTGTGTGTGTGTGTGTGTACACGAGAAAGGAAGGAATAAGCATCTAGGAAAGTGTCAAATAAGCAAATTATCCTATACAGAGATTTGTGTGTGTGTTTAAACAAACACGAGTAGCATTTAAATTGCCACAAAAAAGGTAGCAGGATTTTGGGCTAAAGCTTTTAATAAAAGTGGCTCCCAGCTGAGCTGTGGAAAACACAGGAAGAGGCATAACTGTGCATGATGAGCCATCAGGCCAAATGTCATGACCATGACCAATGGTCAAAGATCACAACCCTTAGCACAGACTGTTCCACATGTGGGTTTTATGGTCCTTAAAATCCTAGTATTGCTTACATAAGCATCCATGTTTACAGATATTCCATAAGAAAACTAATCTTTAGTATACTCTTTACTTGATGTTTACATAGAATACGTTCAGCCTTGTAGAGTTGATTATTTGAGCTAATGGCTTGTGCAAAATCTCAGAAGTTGCTAAAACGCAGTTCTCTTCCTCTAATAAATAGCATTTCTAATAACATGACATTTAATTTAGCAAATTCTGAAATATCGGATATCTTTTTTTTGCCAAGTAGCATAGGCAGATTCTGTATCACATTACAGTCAACCCATGGGTGAGGTCACATTTTGATCCTTTTGATTTAATTTCACAAACCCTGCAGATCATAGATGAATAGTTATAATTTATTATGAATAAATTTTGTAAATTTGTTGTAAATAAACACTCTTCACATCCATGGTGAACAGAAAAGCATCTCAGAATGCACAACAGGACAAAATTCAAGGCTGATGCGCTACAACCACCCAAGACCAAATCAGGTTTCATATCTGGTACACAGACTTGAAATTGGACACTAGAAAGTCATATAATTTATTTATTTATTGCTTAATTGTCAGTTCGCACACATTTAACTCTTGTCATTGACTGTTACCATAGAAACAAATCTCTCACTCTGACTGGCTTCATACAGTAGAACTGGCTTTATATAGAAAAAAAAAATACTTATATGCAACTACACTAAAACACCTGATTTTTTTTTTTTAAATTCTCTACTATTCTAATTCAATACAGTTCAGTATTATTTGTATAAAGCTTTTAAAATGTTTAAGTTCATTGTTTATAAAGTGCACTCTTAACACAAAAGACATTTGCACAGACCTTTGCATATCAATATATGCATGGATAAAAAATTTCCATTCAGGTTATACATTTTAATCAATTAATTTATCCCTAATAATAGAGACAGGGATGACGGGGGTGAGGGAAAAGCTCCTTAAGATGATATGAGGAAGTAAACTTCAGAGCAGACTCAAATAGGAACCCATCTTCATCGGAGGGACACAGAAGAGTGTGATAACAAATCATTTGCCTTCTATATCTGGGTACTATATGGTGAAAAAGTGCCAGGAAATTCTATTTTTAACATAAAGTCTGTCTTGTTAAAATGATCAGATGTTCATTGATGGAGACTTGAGTGCAAAACTGTGGCAAGTGAACTCCAAAGGCTAATTATTTTGCTAATAAGGCTACAGTTTTGCTAACTGTAGCAAAATAAACACTGTTCACAATCACAGAGAGCAGAAAAGCATCTCAGAATCTCTATTTTCTGTTCACTGATAGCTAAAATTCCTGTTTTTGATTCTTGTTTCTGATCTGGATATCTTCTCTTCTGTCCCATCGACCTGAAAGTATGCTATGTTCTACTTCCTGACATGCTTTTCAGCTCATCACAGCTGCAAGGAGTGATTATTTGACTTACCATAGCCTTCCTGTCAGCTCAAACCAGATCATTCTGGTGAGGGTCTTTACAATGTGTGCAGTTAGCATGTAGGGTTAATTGAAAAAGGCAACAGGAGAGAATGGAGGAACGAAAGAGTGAAACAGAAAAGGAGATGTAAAAGTGAAAACCTGAAAAAGATTGGAAGAAACCGGATCAGTGGGGAATTATATAGTATGATATAGTTGTTTACCAAGGACAAATTATCTTCTGTCCACACCTTCCTGCCAGCACACACTCACACACACACATACACGCGCACACACACACACACACACATTCTGTAATGTCGATGTAGGATGATGGATGGAACAGATTTGGCACTGATGCTGTTTAAGTTGGACAGACTGTCTACGCATCCGTTTGGTTGCCATTTTTCACCCCAAAGTGACAGGAATGGAGCGAACGAAAGACAGAGAACGACAAATAGACAGAGACGAGTGAGTGAGAATGAGAGAAAGCAGAGATTAGAGAGAGGCAAAAAAAAAAAAAAAAGACGAGTGAAATTTCTTTGCTTCATGACACCATCACTTTTCTCCTTATGAATGCGCTGTGTTCAAGTTTCCGAGACAGAATGTGTGTATGAATTATGAAGTGGATTTTTGTTTAACGTAGATCTCTGGGGTGGTATTTTACAATCTCAGATTATTTGCTTGCTGAATAAACTTTTGTTGGGCTGCATGTTCTTCCCATACTCCAAGTATTACAGTTTCCTCCAAAAGTCTAAAGACATATGTAGTAGGTTGATTGGGACCTCTAATCAACTGTCTGTAGTGTGTGATTGAGTGTGTGTGTGCAAAATCGTGCCCTGTGATGGGTTGGTACCTTGAGATAGAATGTGATAGACTCCAGGTTCCCTGTGACGCTACATAGGATAAGCGGTTGAGAAAATGGATGGATGGATGGATGGATGGATGATTTCATGCAAGAATGCCATGTCAAGAATGACTTTTAACACCTCCTATTTGAGCTGAAACAGACATCGGGCAGGGTGTGTGGGGTTTATATACGGGGAAATAGAGCGAACAGATGTCAGATTCCATGGTAACAGTCACTACATACAACATCTACTGAAGTGAACCAGATACACAATATATTTTTTCACACATAAATCTGTTGTGAAGAGACCATCACCTCACCTCACCTCCCTGGAGGAGGAGATGAGTATTTTGGTATCTGATAACGTGAGCAGGACTGTACCAAGTCTGTTTCATGAAATCTAAATGTCCACGGAAATTTGTTTGTTCAATAGTCATGATGAATTGTGTTGCTGGAATTTTCTGTTAGACTCAATATAAGACATTTAATATCGCCATGTTTCCTTTAGTTCCCTCAGAAAAAAGTAGTCAAAATCTAACAACTGGAATATCATGCTTCCTAATTCCCTACTTTTTGAGGACCATCACTCTGTGTATCTAACTCATTGGCATGAGATAAATAGTTACTTCTTAGTAAATTACACAAATGGACTCGCCTAAGGCTCCTGCACATGTTGCGTTACGGTTGGGTGATTTGCTCTCTTTCTCTGGGTGGTAGAAACCCCAGCTTTGATTAACCACTCCTCTTTAAAAACACTGGCGGCAAGCGGTTGTAAAAAAAATTGGAGCCGGTGAAGGAATTTGCAGGAGTGAAAGCCACCGTCGGTGCGGTGATAATTCAATGAAACGTAAAATAAGTCTAACAAAAGGAGCTGCTCTCCAGGGGCGGATTTGATGATGTTTTTTTTATGTTACCGAATCCCGTTTCCAGAGCCAACACACTGTTCCTTTTAGAAAAAGGTGAGCTCTTAACGTTGAATCATCTCAAAGGTGCTACTTACTGCTCTTACTCATTAAACTCCTTTATAGATGAAATGAAACATGGCTCCTGTGCTATTTAGTTACATATAGCAAACATTGCTGTTTTACATAAAAATGCATAACGGCTGTGTTCCTATACTATATTTATTGCTCTTTTCTTCTTGAATTCCTGACACAGCTGTAGCTTTCAGGACGACTCTTTTGCGCTAGAGAGCAGAGATTCTTTCTCGAAATGCCAAATAAATCTGTTTTCAAGTGTAAACAAAAATAATAAGATGCCTCAAATGTTGTGCATAGTTTGAACCCTGGACATTACTGAGATCTTGAGAGTCTGGTTCATCTCTTCCTAATATCATCAGGGAGTTTTCTCATTAGGCTTGCTTATTAGGAATAATTTAACCTGAACAATTTATATTCGGAATTTTGAGATTTCTGGAAAGCTGCTTTGTGACTATTGTGGTTCAATGTTAAAAACTTATATATAAATAAATAAAATAAAATAAATTTATGAGATTCCATGCTGCATCCTCTTAATCCCAGAATCACCTTTTTCGACTAAAGAACGGGAAAATAGCGTAATATTTATTATTTAATTTAATAGCTGAACACAGATTTATTAGTTATAACAATTTATTTATTTATTTTTGTCATAGAAAATATATTTTTGCAGTATGGCTTAACTATGGAAAAAAATACAGATTTTATTAATTTATTTATTTAATTGTATTACTGGTCCTTCAGTCCTTAGTATATGAGTACTACTACATCACAACATCGCTACATTCCATCGCTAAAGATGGTTTCCCATCTTTAAAGTGTCTTTATGTTAGAACAATGTTTACTTGACTTCCACCTGATCTAAGCAGCATGGTCCCCTTATATGCATCCCAGTGAAGTTCACTCACTTGATAGTTTTGTTTCTGCTGTTCGTGATCAGCTCTGCCTTTACTCTCTGACTGAGGCTGGAGTTTGTCTCCTGTGACAGCTCCGGGTGGCTGTAAACACAGACAGGAAACAGGTTATGAAATAATTACTGTAATTATCCTGATTGGTGCATCTGAAAACACTCAGAATCATCAGTTTCTTACAAAACAAAGTATCACATACAGCGTCTGGCCTTTGCTGGATTACATAGGCACATCTGTAATTTTATTCTTCTGAATAATCTAATCTGAACCCTGGATGACGCCTTGTGTGTGTGTGTGTGTGTGTGTACTCATTTTCAGGAAAATGTAGACTTGTGACAAATGAGCTTATATACACAATGGAACCCATATATCGAAAAAATTCTGAAATAAATCAGAAATGTCATGAAATCAGTGTTACTGAAGACGAACGAAAGAATGAATGAATATCACCCCCCTACTTTTTATTCAACCTCTGTCTATTAGGCAAACATAAAGGCTTATGATGTTTGCATAGGGCAGTTTACTCTGGGAAATAAAGACTTATGATGTTTGCATAGGGCGGTTTACTCTGGGAAATAAAGAGAGACAATTACAGATAAAGACAGACAGAGGTAGACAGAAAGACAAAGAGAAGGCTGGAATAAGTTTAACAATACACAGCGAACAAGTCAGGGGTATCCACAGAGAGATGTGTTGGCATCATGCTCATTCTCAGAACAATTGTTTGTATGAGTAAGAAAGAGAGAGAGAGAGAGACTAACCCTTGCAGTGTTTAATGCTCATGCATGCTCGATGACATCACAAGAACGTGAGTTTGTGATTCTGCTTCCAATTCCTTCCTCTAATGCTTTCCATTCGCTTACATCGGCCCATTAGTACGCATATTCAGCACATATTAAATCCAATCTCAAACTTCATTTAGCTCTTACCTCAGAAACGAACATGATTTAGCTCTATCACTATGGTGAATTGATTTAATTCCTAGTTACCAGGCCAGTAACTCACTCAATAACTCCATTAGCCAATCAGAAGCTTTTTTAATTTATTACATGAATTTCTGGAATCTTCCAGCTTGTAACATGTGTCTTCCTGTGGTAACATGAAATGTTTATGAAAAAGTAAGAATTCATATCTTTAGCTTAGGTTTTTGGAAACATTCAGCCTGAACTGTATATAAAACTACCATTAGGTCTTCCAACAATGTATAACATCTCCATCTCTATCAGCACCTACGTAACCACCACCAGAACTTCCTCCACCATTGAGTATAAGGTGATTCATTTCCTATTCCAGCATGCGTTGCTTTGTTTTAATCCTTTTATATCAAAATGATGTTCAATTACAAGTTCTGATAATTAGAGAGCACTGTGCTTTAAACGTTTATCTAATCAGACCTTCAGCAGGAGCCGCTTAAGTATTTAACGACTGTATTGTGTAATTCTTAAAAAAAAAAAAAAAAAAAAAATAGATGTAGTTTGCTCTTACTCTAGCATCGATAAATCACAGACTGGACATGTCGTCACCATTACAGAAGTAGTGCAGAATAATTCCTGTCCTAAATGATGATTCAGGATGGTGACCTATGGCCGCAACACGATTTCATTTCTACTACAATTTACTTGTCTGAAAAATTATGGGTCCATCAATGTTGCTTAATGGTTAGAAGAAGAAGAAGAAAAAAAAGCTTGCATCTGTGTTATTTCTCTAAGTGTACTCAGGAGACCTCAGCACAGTCGATCAACAGTGGAGAGCTCTGGACACAATTTGAATGCTGAGAATGCTGAAGACTGCAAAACAAACACTTTCGGATTAAAGTGAAAAAGCGCAGGGATCCTGTCAGGGATTGTAGCGCTATTCAAACAGGGGATAAGATTTCCAGACATAATGTGTCTGTTAAGCATTGTTGCTGAAGGACGTCTGCGGTAATTACGAGCTGATACAAGCTGATTGTTTTGACCTTTATTGCGCTACAGCTCTGCCGTGGAGCTTTATCCGTGCTAATATTTTTTGCGCTGGATTGGTTGGTCACGTGATCTTAAGGTGTATGTAGGCTTTACGTGCGCTGAGAAGTGCTTTCTAACATCATGTGTGTTTTATTGTTCTGATTGGTTTCAGGAGACACTTGAAAGAGTGTTTGATGCAGAAGAAAAAGCAGATGGAATCTTTACTATCATGCCTGTCAGGATGGGGTATGTATTTCTAAAACAAGGGTGTAATCTATCCAGACATAGTGTAATAAAAACAAAGATATGCATGATGGTGGTTTGAGATGAAAAGAAAAGATCTCTGAATTATATCTTATAAAGTATACTTCACACACACATACACACACACAGCCTAAAGACACCAAGTCCTGGAATCTCGGTACACAGATTACACCTTATTGAAGCAAAACAAGAAGGGATGAATTCTCTCTCTCTCTCTCTCTCTCTCTCTCTCTCCCTCTGTGTGTGTGTGTGTTTGTGTGTGCTAGAAGTTATTAGATATGAGCAATCTTTTAAAAGCAAGAGGTCATCACCTGACTGTCTCTCTGTCTCTGTGCCACTACTATTTCAATTTATCTGTTTGTTTTTCTCTGTCTCTATCTCCAAAGCCTTCAAAAATACTTAGAATCTGGCACGCACACACACACACACACACACACACACACACATACAGCTACTGTGTTTGTGTAATGGAGGCTTTCAGGAGGGATTTTACTGCATGCTGCAAATTTATTAAACATTCTTGCAGGGTTAAACTTTGTGGGTGGGTTGCATCTCTCTCTCTCTCTCTCTCTCTCTCTCTCTCACACACACACACACACACACTAGCCCATGCTTAAAGGTAACACTGCATAACGCTGCATAACTCCCTATACACACTCCTATGTTATTACTATAAAAATAAACACTTAGAGGAATGCTGTTATAGGAAACTGATCAACACACTGGTGATGCAGCTCATAGGTGACTTTTTTCCAATAACAGCACACCACCCAACGATTTATTCCTTTTATACCGCAGCAGTTTACCAACAACTGCTTATTAAAGAATGATACGTCATACATTTAACTGCTAATTTAATGTTGTGTTTTAAGATTGTGTGTAAGTCGAGACAAGCTAAGTCCCTGTTCCTATATTGACAAGTTTCATATCATTTTGTATTCATTTATGAGCCTAGCCCCTATCTAAGATATAAATACAAACATAAGTCTTCATGAATGAACCGCTGATAACATCAACAAAACCGACTTCATGTTATAAATAGAATAAATTTCCTGGTTGCACGTTTCATAGTTCACAGTTTTAGACGGGAAATGATTTAAATGATAATCACACTGTCTGCTGTTATCCAGATGAAGATGTGTGGGTTCCCTTATGAGTCTGGTTCCTCTCAAGGAATTAAAAATAAACTCTCTCAAAACATTTACGTTTTTTTTTTTTTTTTTATGAATAAATGGTGAGAACATGAACATACACATATGCTGTGCCTGTGATAATTATGTGTAACTTCCCATCCTTAAGAATTCACCTAACGTCCGGTGTTCCCATGCTCCATCATGACCCTGATAAAGATAAAGAGATTTCTAAATCATGGGTAAGATTATAACAATAATCTGATACATTTTTTTTTACATTTATTATTCTGATCTAAAAAGTTCTAGAAATTCTAGGTTTTTTTACCTTTAAAAAAGGTGTGAAATTGCTCATACATTAGACACATACAAAAAACAAACAATACAATCTTCTTGTAATGGGGTACAACTTGTACCTGCAGTGTTTATTGCCCCTAAGTGAGCTTAGGCATGAATTATCCCACTAGGTCGCCCAGACGATAAAAAATACCCATTTTAATAGGAAAACATTCCGGAAACTTCTTTGTTAATGAGGTGAAACTTGAAGTATAGCTGAAACTGAGGATTTCTTTTTTCCCAATAGTTCAAACATTCATTTTTAACTTATGATTGATTTAATCCTCTAGGTCATTTGGAATTATGTGCTGTATTGAAATGAAATAATACTTGAGGAGATTTTTGCTAATGGCATCAAAACAGCAGCTCAGCTACAGCAAGCTATTTGATCCTAACCTGGATAATTAAGTTACTGATAATAACTAAACGAATCAATTTTGCAGATTTCCAAAAACTATACTATAAACATTCATTACATTACACAAGGTAACACTAAAGAAAACTGAAACGTTAGCCAGCTGCTCCATGTTTATAGCCTACCACCATTAAAAACTCATAAGACCCTCTAACTCACGTTGAATAAAATTAAAAAAAAAAAAGATTTTACATGAACTGGATTTACAGTTTATGATATATTTTTCCTCTCACGTTGCCATGATGAACACATTTCTACATGCTGAGACTTTTATATTTGTGGAAATTCATGAAGGACCACCAAGATGAAGGCAACTCAGGCTGAACAGATTATTAATGCAGCTGGCCAAAACAGCAAACACCTCTTGCTAACTTAAAAAGGACATAAATTCATGTCTGCTCTTATGTTAGAACTGTTTTTTTTAAACCATTAGCCAGCAAAGTGTCTTTGCAAAGTCAATCATTAGCTTATAGTGGAAACTAGCATAATAACTGCAAATAAGTAGCATAATGCTAGCACTGAGTCAATCGTTTCGTTTGAGTCTACTGTACCTTCCAGACTTGTATTTTGTTTTCTATAGTATAAATAGTGTGAATTGTGAAAATTTCCAAGAAGATGAAGATACTTCATGTACTTAACACTCAATTTTGCTTATGTAGTGGAAGATGGGCGGGGCTACCAGGATGAGAAAAGATTTCAAGATGGCACACGACACTCTGGTGAACAAGATCTTAGAAATGGCTTTTAAATTAGCTCACAGTATTTGATCTGTTTTCATTTTAAAAATTCACCGTATTTTTCACCATCACTTGTCGTCGTCTGGGAAACGGCTTCCATTATACACTGTTAGTGTTCCATTTGAGACTCAATGAGGAGGAGATAGAAATCAGAGCTGGAGGTAGCAGAGCTGAAGATGCTGAGGTTCTTTTTGGGAGTGACACAGTTGGACAGGATTAGGAAAGAGTACATCAGAGGGACAGCTCATGTTGGACGTTTGGGGGACAAAGTTAGGGAGGACAGATTAAGATGGTTTGGACATGTTCAGAGGAGGGAGAGTAAGTATATTGGTAGGAGAATGTTGGACATGGAGCTGCCAGGCAAGAGGCAAAGAGGAAGGCCAAAGAGGAGGTATATGGATGTAATAAATGAGGATATGAAGCTAGTGGGTGCAAGTGTTGAGGATGCAGAAGATAGGGATAGGTGGAGAGAGATGATTCACTGTGGCCACCCCTGAAGGGAAAAGCAGAAGAAGAAGAAGTGTTCCATTTGAGACGATATATCCTTTTAAAATGTATACACTAGATGGTAGAGTACATAGCGCATAGTAAGTGTATAGTGTGCAGTACGTTATTTGGGACACAGATTTTTAATTGAAGTGACATAAAAAAGAGACTCTTTGCTTTTTTCCTATAACTCGAAGCACAATGCACTAGTTCACACTACTGCTAACATTTATACTGTAATGGTCTAATATAAAGGTAAAACCGAAGTAAGGCACCACTTTAATCTTTTGTAAACAAAAGGTTTGTGTCTGCATGAAAGTGAGTCTTTTACAAACTTAACCTGGTTTTAAACTGTATTCTCATTTTTGTTTGAGAAACTGAACCTTCGCTAAGCTGCTAGTCAAGGAGGAATTTATTAATCTTCCATGCTAGCAAGTGTACCACAAAATTGCTTAAATAATGCTATAGGGTACTACCAAGACATTTAAAATATATATGTTATGCTGGTGGTAAAAATATATAAATAAGATATCATAGTCTGGCTGCTAACTTGTCTGGAATGAAACCCCAGACTAGCACAGTGCTAATACACCATTCAGAGCTAACAATTAACCCTGGATGAAATAAACCTCAGAGATATTCTAATGCCAGGAATAGCTAGCATAGTGCTAGTACGCAGTCATACACTTTGAGAAAAAGTGGTTTTAGCTCTTAGCTCTGTCTGCAGCTAACCTGGCTGAAGCTAAATTTCAGCCTAAAGTACACAGCTAATGGTCAAAATGAAACTCTTCACTAGCACAAGTGCTAATTCGTTGCTAGCTGGCATCAATTATGGTCTGGGAAAGCTACATCCTCTGCACAAGGCCTCGAACACGGACTTAACGAGATAATTGTATCCAGCTGCCTGGATAAACGTTGTTGCGTCCATGAAAACAGGGTTCTGACGTTTCTCATTTCAACGGTGAGCTGAAAATCTGTAGAAAAACACAAGGAAGGATTTTTGGGGCCAAATGTTTATTCATCTGCGTTTTTTTCTCATCATTTAAGTGCAGACAAGGAGAATCTTTTCTTCAGCTGAGGTAGATATTTGTGGTAATGGTTTCAACAGGCGAAAAAAAGAAGGAAAAAAAAAAGTTTACTCTAAAACCAATATTTTGTTTCAGTGCTTCCTGCCATTATAAGGCTGGAATCTGACAGCGTAACAGCTCGTCAGAGCAAAACCGCACGGAAAACACACAACACACGTTTAACCACTGAGCACGCTCCTTACTTTCACTATGTAGGTTTTTCTTCTCTGGAACATGAGATGATTGTTATTGTACAATGTTGATATAAAAAAGCCCATATATTCCTACGATGGTTGGAAATTCATGTACATTGATCTACTGATCAGTCCAAGTCCAAACATTATTATGTGGCACATTTACAGTACAGAAAATTGTTTGCGGTCACGTAATTAAAAACTTGTGCTCTGAATTTGAACAAGCTGCACAGTTCACAAGTCTCCCCTATTTATGTCTAAGGGTAAATTATTATTTTTTGTTCTCCTCAATCTGTTCATCTACCAATTTCTACCCAAAGCTCTCCAATGCTAATGCCAAACAACTGGATATTGCCCATAGTGGCCATTGAGCCCATGGGAAACCTGCAGTCTGTCCTCTTTTGCATACTTGACTCACAGATGCCTCTGATTGGCTGATGTAACTGACGATAACTTGCAAGAACTGAAATCTTTTCTACAAACTTTCTATTGTGTAAATTAGGAACATTTTAATAGTAGGGGATGGGGTAACAATGGCTTAATGTTTAACACTTGCAGCTTTGTTTATGTAGCAGAAGAGGGACAAAAATTCCAAGATGGCTGACAAACAAGACATTGTACAATTGTGTTTTAAATGAAGTTTCGAAATATTTCCGGTTAGTAAATAAAAGTCATTACTGTTTCATTTGTGACGCTTTTAAAATTCATACACTAGATATTACAGTCTAATAATAATACAGTACTTCCTTTGAGACGCAGCTTGTGTAAATATTCCATATGTTCCTGATAAGTAACAGTAATATAGTAGAAATAAATTAACGAGAAATATTTGAACCCAGATCTTACAGACACACAGAACCTGAATATTCAACTAAGAAAGTCATTCTTTAGATCTACTGACGACTGATTAATGCCTCAAACTCAAACAACTTTAGACCTCATTGAGCAATCTTTTAGTAAAATTGTGTGTAAATGTTTCCATAATCCAAACCGGGCTAAAATGGATCACTGGAAATGCTGATTTTCTTCATATTTGTGTGTCGTGACGAACGCAATTCCTAGGTGTACACATAAAACATTCTCAGTTGCATTTGAAAACCCAGAAAACCACATAAAAGGCAAAGCTTGCAGGGCTAAAATGATGACTAAATGGCAAATGAAGATTTTGTCACAGGTAGAATGGAATATTATATTATTTTTGAACTCACATCCATGCCAGTAAATTCTACTGCATATAATTTATCAATAGAACAATCCTCTACACCAACAAGGCCAAAATCTGGAGAGTAGATTTTTCTTGATCAAGGACACCAAGCATCTAATTCAGGGAAGCTGTCAGTCCAAATGCCTTAATGCGACCTCACTGATGCCATGCTGGAATAGCTGGACGGCATGTGAGATAATAAAAGAAGTCCCGTTGATAACACACTAGGGAGTTTACGGCACGTTGTTGCTTGACACATACCAGATCGGTCACTTATCTCCTATTAGCGATTTGGTTTCTTTAGTGTTGCCTCTAATAAAAGTGTTGCACAAAAAAAGATACAGTGAAAAAACAAAACAACTTACAGTACAGTACATACCACCTGAGCTCATCCTCCTTTATGTATGAATTCATTCTTAATCTGTTCTATGTGTTTTCCTGGAATTCCTGGATTGATTTTCGCTCACTTTCTTCATTTATTTTAAACATTTCTTTAGTTCCTTTTAAATGAAAGAACTCATGACAAAAGTTTCATTCTGCAATCTGTATATAAAAACACAATAACTCGTAGTTCGAAGCCAAATAGTCGAGGTTTACTCGAGTTTCTTCTAGCGTAATTTAAACAAGCTCAGAAGAATGAGTATGCTGTATTCTTATCTTAAATGACATGAATACCAAATTTCTTGTGTAAACCTTCCTACAAATGATTTACAAAATCATCTCTTCGATGATAAATTAAGCCCATTGTGCACACACTTGTTTGACATAACCACTAAATGATTTAAAGTATTTATTAGAAATAATTTTCTATTCTTGTCTCGTCCGCATTATTTCCTCATTCAAAGATGCCATTCCCTTTTAAAAATGTTTTTGTATTTTGAATTATTCTTAAAAACTGCATTAAAAACAGATATCACTCAGAGTAAAACTCTAAATATACCAAATAAATGCTGTAGAAAAAAAAAAAGAAAAAAAAAAGTAATCCTAATTATCTAGCTTCCAAATGCATTCAGATTAAAAAAAAGATTTCTGGGCTAAAACATTTTCTGAAGTAAAACCAGCTGACATTTCTGGCTTATTTGTTCATCAATTTGAAAAAAGTAAACATTAAAAAAAGGCAAAACACTGCTGAAATTTTTTGCCTGTTTTGAGTTAACTGGCATTTTGATTTAACGCTTGGGGACGTTAAGAACTTTCTGTTTACACTAGTGACTACTTCCTGGAAGTGGCCTAATGCTTTACACTATGGTTTAAATGTGTCTTTTCTGAGGTTTTTTGGGCTTTCGCAGATGTTTGTAGTCGCTCGCTCTTTCTAACCCACTCTCTCTCTCTCCTTCGTGGTTGAAGGTTTGAACAATGGCTCATTCTCCTGCTGTAATTCTCCATCGCAGTGCTGTGGCTTTGGCAGGAGCAGAGGCCTCCAATTTCAACCACATGTTCTCCTCTTATCCACACCACCATAGACAGAGAGCGGCAGACAGAGACCTGAAAAGATGGTAATGTTGGATAAAAAGGCATGAAGGGCAGAAAGAAACATTATTATTATTATTATTTTTGTAACTATAAATATGCATAAAGTATGATTCCATTCTCTAATGAATTTGCAAATTGCTGTGATATAAAATGAATCAACTTTCTCATATCACTAAAGATATTGAATAAACCCTATTAACTAACTAAATAACTGAATAAATAACTGAATAAATAAATAAATAAATAAATACACATAAAAATAGTTAGTAGAAGTGTTTTATGTAAATATATGTACCTCTAGAAGGCATGGTGGATACCTTCAGGTTTGAGGGTTAAATTCCCACCTTTATCATGTGTGTGTCTTTGTGTGTGTGTAGTTTTCTCCCCATGCTTCAGGGGTTTCCTCCAGTTTCTCCAGTCCAGAGACATGCATTGCCTCTAAATTGCTCATAGTGTGTGATGTATTGCCAACACACCTCATCCAGGGTGTCCCATGAGTCCCCTGGTATAAGCTCCAGGTTCATTGTGACCCAGTATAGGATAAGCTATACAGATAATCTGTGTTGTATGCTGCATGTAATATTATCTGATGACTTAACCTTTTCAAACTGAGGCCTGTTTTTCAGCCTCTTGCTTGAAAAAGACATGCTCTAATTAGAATGAGTATATCTCAATAAATGCAAGGCGTATTTGAATAATTCTGGGAGCAAAATAAAGGTAAGACAAGTATGATTGCTTCAGTAGTATACGTATTACCAGATCAGAGTAAGAGAAGATGGTGCACATAAAAAATAAATTAATTAAAAATAATACTGCCTGACAAACTTTTTACACTTTTAGAGAGTATATCTCTTTGACTTCATGGAAAATCAGCCTAAAAACTCCAGAAATCTACTGTATAATTTCTCACCATTACCCCTTTCAAGATGGATTTAATAAAGAATCTTGTTTCTTCCAATTCTGGTCATTTTGTTCAGCTACCCACAGCTAAAATCATTGTTTAAAACTACTAATACTTAGTTCACTTAATCACATTAGACAGACGATGGAAAGTTTGCCGGAATGTTCCACAGCGTGTCTGGTTCAGAAATAATGCTCTGCAAATTTGATATTTGTTGTTATAATTTGTGCTATTTTCCAGCAGCTCTGGTTTTCTAAGCATTTCTGGACAGTATTTTTGGTAGGCTTCAATACTGATTCTATTAGACCGCTAGTAAATGCATACAGTTCTAGCACATGTTTTTTGGATAATTCTCTCTTTGCAGTCGCAATCCTGTGATCCCTGGATAACCTCCAGGACTCCTTATCATGTGGATTGTGAAACCAACCCAGCAAGAATTCATCATGATTCTCCATCATACATCACTATATGACTTTGCACAGGAAGTTATCCAGGTAATTCCTGGAGGTTTTGCGATCTTTTTGGAACCATACATACACAACTAGAGTTTTATTTCTTATATAAAACATAATGATAGGCAGAACTCAAGACCCTGGACTTACCAGCATTTTGTTGTACTTTACATACAAAGCAAAAAAAACCAAACAAAAAACATATTGGCACAATGAGAATATCCAAAAAACGCACCCTACTCCCTACCTAGTGCACTATATCTTGGCAGCCTGCCATTTTGTAATCATGTCGTCGTAGTGGAGAATATCCAGCGCACTGGTGAAATCCCACAATGCACCATCTGCAGACTAAACACCACGGACGCAGGAATAATTACTGAGTTATTGTTATGATTGAGGTCAATTACGTTGGATTTCTTATGAATGATGTCAGACATGAAGCCAGGATGACTGACCGCACCCAGAGTGCTCATCTCAACCCTCATACCTGGTTCATGTGTGATGCAATTTAACACGCAGCATCACAACCTACACTGATGTCCTAAAAAATCACCCAGAAAATATTAACATGTTGCAGTGTTTTGTCTTGATATTATGTTAACTAGGGATAAAAGTAACACAAAGATTTGTATTGTTGCATATATAAAATGTTCAGAAATATGGATCAATTATAAACGTAGAAAGTTATAGAAAATTACATCATTGTATATACCTCTAGCATATGTAAGTACACAGTAATTTATTTTGCTACAATTATTTATTTTATTTTATTTTATTTTATTTATTTATTTATTTATTTATTTATTTTCTGATGTATTTGATGGATGGGTCTACTGCTTTTGATTTTTCTGTATTTTTTTTCTATACATTGCTTATATTTAAAAAATGGATTATAATACCATAATAAAATAAATAAAAAATCTTTGATTGATTGATTAATATTCAGGTTGAAATATGTAAAACATTTAATGTTAATGACAGAAATGAATAGAAAATTGAATTCTTTGCACAGTATAAAGGAATATATTTTTTGACATGTACAAAATAAACACAGTTGAGAACTGCTGCATAATGATTTCGGTGGTAAAAAAAAAAAAGAAAAGAAAAAAACCCGAAATGAAACAAAAATAAAATAATATAAATATTAAAAATAATATATAGAAAATATTTAAAATAATAAGCACACATAAAATAAAGTTAAATAAATAAATAATTAAACAAATAAATAAATAAGTATTATTCTGATGATTGTTGGAATCACATTCTTAAAATTTAAATATAATTTGGGATTTAAATGGACCGGTTCAAAGCCTGATTGGCATAGCTAATTGTCCATAGTGTGTGAATAGCTGTGTGTGTGTTTCAGTGATGTTGCCCAGGTTGTCCCTCATCTTATGGCCAGGTTCCCTGTAACCCTCTGTAGGATAAATGGTACAGTAAATGGATGGATGGATGGATGGATAGACTTTGTATCGAATGATTTGTATTTTACAGTATAATTTCCTACAAAAGCCATAATTTGATTAGTGAAGACTACATCAAAGGTTTAAGAAGCAAACTTTTGAATATCAAAGCTGGCTAAATTGACTACATCTGGGCAAGGAAGAAAACTTATGTTTCAATTTAGTTTCATTTCTCAGTGAACTGCCCCTTTAATGATAAGCGTGGGCTGGTGGTCAGACACACACACACACACACACACACAAATCTGACCTAACGCATTATCCAGGATAAAACCCAGACGGAGTCGCTCCGAATCCTCCGCGAAGAAACTGCTAGCAATCATCACTCCTGCAAAGCCACATTTAAAGTCAAAAAGCGACTAATTTCACTTGACTGGAACTGATCGCATTTCAAACATCTCACCTTTTTTTCATGTTCGGGACCCTTTCATCTGCGGGTTTAATTCTTGGTTGTGCAATTGGCAGAAACTCCAAAGCCAAATAAAACACTCATAAATCTCTTGCACTAATTCACCTATCAAAAGCAATCCAGTGAGTACTGTACAGTAGCAGGGCGAGTGTGTGTTTGCATATAATAAACCACTTGCAACATATGGGCAGACGTAGAGCATAGACATACATTCGAAACATGTTATAGTAGCCAGAAAAACCATGGAAAAAAAGACTGAGCTATGAGTGCCAACATACAGTCGACTCCAATATTAAACCGCGCTCTTTAACACGCTCACAACATGCTCTATTACTACTATATTATTTCGATTCTTTATTATTTATATTCCTTAATCTCTTTAACTGCCGTTTGTGATCCAGCCATGATCAGCTATTTGCAGCATTGTGGTTCAATTCTGGCTCGTTCCTCTTGGCAAATCATCTTCAATTCAATAGCACGAGGGTCTCACTGATGGACTCCTGCGTAAAATTTCAACGGGATTCATGGCAGGAGATTGGCTTGAAGCCATGCGAGGCTTTTCTTGAGTTATTCTAGCTGGATGGTTGGGATTTTGACTCCAGATTGGGTTCCTTGGAAGATGAGATTAAATTTTTCTCTAATATGTCCTGGTACACGGCTCCTTTCATGTTTCTTTCAATGATATTTCATTTCTGGAGGGGATTTGGGGGCGGAAATAATCCTCTAATAATCAAAACTGGCAATTATAACACCCCAGTATTTATACCATGATTAACTGACGTCATTATTGGTATTTGAATCAATTATTATGATAGTTTGTTAAAAGAAATTTGATTAAAACAGCAACAACAGGTTTGAGTACAGCAAGCTTGGTTATTGTTTTGTGTCTGTTTTGCATTCAGAGAGAAACAATAAAAAAAACAATAAAACATGCACTCCGAAGGAGATAATATTTTAAAATCATGCTAACATCACTCCATGTAAATTCTTTCAAATTTAGCCACAACTATTAATATAACTACGTTTTATTTTATTTGAGTTATCCTGTTACTATAAACAACAATCATTTGATTATAAATGTTTCTGATAGATAGAAACATTTATAATCATATAATGATAGATAGATTCTAAATTAGTGTGTATTTTTACTTATGGCCAGTGGTGGTGCTGTTATTCTTGTTTCTACAAAAGTAAAAAATATTCTACTTTGAACCTAATAAGCTCTTCCAAAGGTTGTGCTTCTCCTGATCACATGGGTCTATCTATCTATCTATCTATCTATCTATCTATCTATCTATCTATCTATCTATCTATCTATCTATCTATCTATCTGCCCTGCCTTTCCCTATACCTGTGTCCATCCATCCCTCTAACAATTATATATGTGTCTGCCCATACATCTGTCTAGCCCCTGTCCCTCTGTCTGTTTGTTTATCCACCTGTCTATCCATCTGTCTGCTTGTCCTGTGTCCACACATCTATCTATCTATCTATCTATCTATCTATCTATCTATCTATCTATCTATCTATCTATCTATCTATCTATCTATCTATCTATCTATCCATCCATCCATCCATCCATCCATCCATCCATCCATCCATCTATCTATCTATCTATCTATCTATCTATCTATCTATCTATCTATCTATCTATCTATCTATCTATCCATCCATCCATCCATCCATCTGCCTATCTGTCTATCCATCTATCTGTCTATCCATCTATTTATTTACCATTGTTCTTCTCACATCATAGTAAGACAGGCTGAGATTTGCAAAAGCATCACAGCAATGCTATCAAATTTGTCAGGCCTTTAAGAAACCGTGTCCTGAACTTTAGTCTGAATTCCATATCAATTAAAAAAAACAAACATATATCTTTTGCATTTGAAACTGAGCTGAGCATATTTCACCACATTACATCCCGCATGTGGCGAAGATTTAAAACGACTCGCTTGGACACAAAGTCGAACAAAAAGGTTAAAAAAATTTTCCTCAAAAGCAAAACCACAACCTGAAAAATGAGCAGTGTTTATTTGCCTGATCAGCTTGTGTTTAAGTCTCAGTTTGTGAGTATAATGAGGATCTATTGCTCTAAGTGGTAGCGATTACTCACAGTGTATAAATTTCCACCACAATACAGCCATAGATACAGTGAATATTTATATTCAGACTACCGATGTCCAGAATCAGACTACACTCTGCCCCCACAGTTAGACTTACACCATCTAAAATTAGAACTGGAATATCTGTTGCTAGTTTTTGTGTGTTTATACTGTAAAAAAAAGCCTGAGTCTGTGCTTGGAGGATGGAAAGGAAATTAATCTAAATGAACAGGGTGTCTTTATTTTCCCCTGTGCGACTCTGCACCTTTTGTAATTTGATATGTAATTTGTCCACTCGTAATGTAAGTAAAAAAAGAAACTAATTAGAAAAAAAATATGAAGTACAAATTAGATAATAATCTTTAAAAGCAGATTCAGGATGTAGGGGTGGAGTTTCCTAGAATAGTAGAATGTCAATAATTATGTAGTTAACATTCTAACTACATCTGAAAACTAAAGACTAGAACGAGAGCTGGTGTGGTCTTGAGAGGTAAAGGGTGGAGTTATGAGCCAGGGATTAGAATAAATGTGTGGCCTGGGCTTGTACAAAGGGTTGAGTTAGGGAAAGAGGTGGCGTGTAGATTGGGGCTGAGGTTATAGCAAAGTCTGAGATTGGGATAAGGGATAGAGGCCGGGAAGGGTGTGGGGTTATAGAATAAAGGGTGTGGTTGCAACAAGGCATGGAATTGGGTTGAGGGGTGGAGTTAGGGAGGATGTGATGGTTAGACTAAGGGGTGTGGTTGCAATGAGGCCTGGAGATTGGGATGATGGATGGAGTTAGGTAAGAAGCTAGGGGTTAGGATGATGGGTGTGGTTATAATGTGGCCTGGGGATTAGGATGAGGGTGGATTTAGAGGAGAAGGTGGGGTTATAGTGAAGGGTGTGGTTACAATGAGGCTTGGGTATTAGGGGAAAGGGTGGCGTTAAGGGAGAAGGTGGGGTTATGATGGAGTATCATTACAATGAGGCCTATAGATTGGGACGAAGGGTGGTGTTATGGAAGAAGGTGAGGGTTAGGATAAAGTGTGGTTACAGTGAGGCTTGGGGATTAAAATGAAGGGTGGAGTTAAGGGAGACGGCAGAGTTCAGATGGGGTATGGTTACAATGAAGCCAGTGGATTGGAATGGAAGGGTGCATTTAGGGAATACAGTGGGATTGGGATGAAGGGTATGGTTAAAATGCAACATGGATTAGGGACAATTTGTGGTGTTAGAGGAGGAAGTGTGGGTTAGGATGATGGGTGGGTTATAATGAGGCCTGGGTTTCCAGTGAGGGTGGAGTTATAGTAGGAGGCACGGGTTAGGATGGGGGTTGTGGGTGAGGGGATGAGGAGTGTAGTTATAATGAGGTTTGGTGTAAGTATGAGTTAAGGTGAGGAGTGAAGTTACAATGTGGGATAGTTTAATACAAGGGATACGGTAGAGTCATGGAATCATAGAATCCAAGTTAGGGTAAGGGCCAGGTTTATGGTAAGGGGCGGAACCACGGTGAACACCCAGAGCTTTATTTAATGAGTTTCAGTGACCTGAGGACATTTACCATGGGTAGGAAACACTGTAGAAATAAACACACATACAGACCTGCTGGGCCACCATCTTGTGTGCTAATACACACACACACACACACACACACAAAATCTGAAAACATCAGTAATTGAAGCCATGTAAGCAACTAAAAACTATGAGTGTGTATATTGTGAGTGTACACACACACACACACACACATTACCTCAACCAAGAATTTGTGTACACAGAGCTACACTGACATTCTTGATGCATGACTTTCCTTTCCTCATCACCTTAACCTTAACGATGAAACGATAAGAAACGCAGACGCACAACAGATTTATTCAAACTAATGAATGTCCAGCTAGTTAAAAACAAACTCCAAATATTTAGTGTAACCAGGAAGATGACGCTTACTGATTCTCATCTGGCCTGACATGACTTGAGAAATAGTGTGGAAGTACATACTTGAACTGAAAAACTAGTTTTATGACCACTTGATTAGGACTAATCCCAGAAAGTGTGAGGCCAAAACCAAGCAGTTATTGTCCAATTAATTTCTTTTCCAAATAAGTGGCCCACCAACACACACACACACACACACACACACACACAAAGAAGCAATGAATTTTACTGTTTACTACAGGTCTGTGAAAGTGTGTGTGTGTATGTGTGTGTGCAATAAATGGCTTATTGTTTCTCTCTCATGCAGACTAAGCAATTTTAATTTAGCTCATTATTAACAGCCATATGCATGTCTTTCTGTATGAACCTTTATAACTCCACATTTTATAAATCTTAGCATGTTTCTTGCTCTTGTTTTTGTTTGTTGTGGATTTGATGCATTCAGTTTTGTTTAACACAGTGCTGGCAAAAATGAGTATCTTTTTAATATAAATTATATTTTTTTAATACAAATTTTAAAGGGGAAATAGTCAGTTATTTTATTTCTATATTTCTACAAATAAGTATGAAAGATACAGTATGTAGAACATGATAAAACCAATCCATTATGATGTTAATTTTTAAATTTATTTACACTCTTTTCTACAAGCCATTGTAGATACTAGGGGCGGGGCTTCGTGAACATGGGCGGGGATCATTTGAATATAGAACCCGAACTAACCTTTAAAGACTAATTTTACCCATCTTTTAAGTGCGTTCAATTGATCTCAATTGTCTCAATGAATGAGACATTTGTGTGATTTTAATCTCCAGAATGTTTGGCCTACTATTACCCATGTTATGTTCCTCAGGCAGATCCTTGTCAGCAGACACTCGGGGTCACTGGATTTCCTAGAATATAACTATAATTTCCTTGAATATAATTTTTTAGTGTAATCTATCCATTTTTTGTACCAAATATCTTCTGGAGTTTATTCCGGAGGAGTCGGGCCACAGGTGGAGGACATCCTGGACAAGGTGCCAGTCTGTCACAGGACACAATCCATACACTCACACGAGAGACAATTTACAGATGCTGGTCAATCTACACAACACGTATTTGGACTGAGGGAGGAAACTGGGGTACCCAGAGGAAACCCATGAAGCACCGGAAGAATATGCAAACTCCACCCACACACTGGGTTAGGTCAGCAATCGAACCCCTATCCATGGGGGTAAATCACATATAAGACTGATCCAATTCCCTGTAGAAATGTATTATATGGAATATTAATGCTTTGACTGAAAAGTAGGAAAGGATCACAACCTGCATGTAATAATTTTTCATAAAAAAGACCTTTATTCTAGTTTCTGGCTGTAGCCTCATATGATTAACTCAGATGCTACATTTCTAAGGCTGGAGTACTACAAAATCTCAGTCAACTCAACTGAACTTGACGTTTTGTGTTAAAAAAAAAAAAATCCAACTCGCCTAACACGTCACACAACGTAAACAACACCATGACAGGAATCTTAAACAAAAACCCCTCAATTCTGTCGTGCTGTGTAATTGGACGTATAACTCTGGTTCTGATTTCTTATCTCAAAGGAAATTGGTATTCATCCCACTCAAAAAAAAAAAAACCTAAAACATTTTGTCTTGAACTGCATGAAGACACAGTGATGATGTATTGGTTCATTTGGCTTTGGTTTGGATGAAGGATTCAGCCTGGCCTCAGATTTACCCAAGTAATTGCTCCAGAGTGTGTTTATCCCATACACGGATCAGATCCCTGTTAAACTTGGATGGTGTTGCTGAACAGATTTTTTCCATCCAAAACCCTGTCAGTCAGTAATAATGACATGGCGCTGCTAGAGCGAGTATTTTGGTATAGCTGTCCGTTCCTAGACAACATTAAATATTATTTATAATTTTTTAAAAATAAAATCACTCTATGAAATCAGACCACATTTTAAAAAAATATTATTATTATTATTATTATTATTATTATTTTTTTACATTTTTAAAACAAAATCACTATATAAAATCAGACATTTTTAAATATATTATTATTATTATTATTATTATTATTATTATTAATTAATTAATTTATTTATTATTACATGTTTGAATAAAACCACAATATGAAACCAGACATTTATTATTATTATTATTATTATTATTATTATTATTATTATTATTATTATTATTATTATTTGTTTTTACAATTTTTAATAAAATCACTATATGAAGTCAGACAACATTTATTTATTTATTATTTTTACTATTACTGGGGCAGCATGGTGGCTTAGTGGTTAGCATTGTTGCCTCACATTAAGAAGGCCCTGGGTTTGAATCCTGGGTTCAAACAGGCAGGGGCCTTTCTGTTTGGAGTTTGCATGTTCTCCCCGTGACTGCATGGGTTTACTCTGGTTTCCTCCCACAGTCCAAATGTGCATTAGCTTGATTGGTAATTCTAAATTGCTGATAGGTATGAGTGTGTGTGGTTGTCTGTCTATATGTGTGGCCCTGTGATGGACTGTTGACCTGTCCAGGGTGTACCCCTGCCTTTTCCCCAATGTGTGCTAAGATAGGCTCCAGCAGATCCCCATGACCCTAATTAGAAATAAAGCAGGTATAGAAAATGGATGGATGTTATTATTATTATAATTATTATTTATTTATTTACTTATTTGACATTTTTTTTATTAAAATCACTATATGAAATCATGTGCCATGCCTGTGTTAAAAAAGTGCATCCAAGGATAAGTGACACAAGTGTTCTGTTAAGCCATGAACCACCACCCCCACCACCTCCTCCTCCACCACCACCGCCACCACCACCAAGAAAACAAGAACAACAACAGTGACAACAAAAAGAAGAGAGCTTGAAAGTAAACACAAGTTTAAAGAACTGTCAAATTTTTAGGGACTTAAGAGAACAATAAAGCTAAGATGAAATGACTTGTAGAGAATATGTGGAAAACTATAGTGTACATTAGGTTTAGTAAAGTAGTGCAATTTGGGACAAAGCCACCAGCTGTTAAATGATTCCTTATAGTAACAATGCATAGCTAGCTTGTTAACACTACTAGCTAAGTATCACACACTTCCATGGTGTACAGTAATGTGCTCAAGTGTTATGTTAACAGTGTAACT
This sequence comes from Hemibagrus wyckioides, assembly GCF_019097595.1. Taxonomy (NCBI): domain Eukaryota; kingdom Metazoa; phylum Chordata; class Actinopteri; order Siluriformes; family Bagridae; genus Hemibagrus; species Hemibagrus wyckioides. The sequence goes on from NC_080711.1 coordinate 19,392,979, forward strand.
ATACTCATACTCACGATTATCCACTATTACGGGATTAAACATAGTAAACATTAAAACGCAAACGTAACTAAACAAACTTAGTTGGAACACACAGCTTGAAACTTTTCTAGGCCAGAAATTATAATTTTCCTAAAGAATTTTTCTTTATTCAATTTTTCTTTATTTTTTAGTTATGTTTAATGTTAAGCTTTGTGAAAACAAGTTGGTTCCTTACTTTCTAGCAGCTAGACATAAAATGAAGCTGGTCATGTTCCGAATACAAAATAAACATTTTAATTTGATTGGTAGAATGCTTTCAACGATGGATATTGTGACAAGGCAGTGGTCAGGAGCAGAAAGAGAGAGAGAGAGAGAGAGAGAGGGTTCTCACAGAAAACCTCAGAAATCAGTTTACATAGAATATTTGCCTTGAAATTTTCCCTTTGTCTTGTTGTTAACTCAGAAACAGAAGCTTATTATGAGCACATTCAGGAGTGTTGCGGTATAAATATTTAATATAATCTAAGTTGTAATGTTGGACATGGAAAATTACATCTAAATAACTAAACATCTAACTTAATGGATTAACGTTGAGTGAAAAACAAGCCAAGAACCTCTAAATAATAATAAAGCTAAAATAATAGCAGCTAAATGTAAGCATGAGGACTAGCTAGCAAAACACTCAGATACTTGGATAGTAAACAGAACTTTGGTAGCATACAACCATTTGTACATTCATCTCTCTCTCCCTGTCTCTGTCTCTCTCTCTCGTTCAGCATGGGCTAATAAAAGTGTATGTACAACATTTTAAAGTGGGCAAGTTCAGAGAAACTGCAGTAAAACTCAGGTCTAGCTGCCCATGTTTACCCTTTACAAGCCTGCACTGCCTCATAAAATTAAGTGCTGTACTGCAAAATATGTGGCTTAGAAAATCCGTAAATCCGACGGTTCTGAAAATCTGACAATCAGGTGTAAATATTCAGAAAAAAAAAACATCACCTGAGTTGAAAAGTCTCCTTTTTGTCCCCTGTAGAGAGATGGAAATGCAGAGAAAAAAAAATTCTGGTAAAATAAAATGTTTAAATTGGCTAAAATTTGATGTTTAGTTAGTTTTTCTACTGAAATTAAAAAAAAAAAAAAGTATTTAATAGAATTTATTCTGTTTATTGTATACTTTATTTTTTCAGTCTCATATATTCTTAGATTAAATCTTATAGCAGGATGTTTTGACTACTTTTTAACACTACTTTATACACCATTCGCTAATTAATTGCAGGTTATTAGCTAGCTACTGTGTAGACTACAATGCAATGTCATGCTAAGAACTTTTCTAGTGAAAAGATCTCAATCAAATGATTTGTATAATTTAAGTTCTAATGAAAGATATACACATTAAACCCATCCCTCATTCTAACTCTGGCCCTCAGCCTTTTATTGCTTGTATGCTGCTTGTTATTTAGACCTTAGTTAGCAATTTACTACAACAATTTACAATTTATTTTAATAATACTTTTAAGTATTAGCAATTTCTTAAATCTCGCATTCTATATACAGTTTAAGTATAATGTCTTTCAAGTGTTTAACGATTCAAAAATTCATCTAGTTAGCCTATGATCCTGTTTAAAGTACCATGAGAAAGGTGTGATTAATACAAAATCACTTTACGCTATCAAAGTAAAGCACTAGCACATGCTCTGTTGAACCGTTTGCTTTCAATTTATCATCGATCAGCTTCATCAAGCTGTAATGTCAAAGATAGCCAAATGCCGAAAGAATCATCAGTGCTACATTAATAGCCGTCATTTTAATCAGCTAATCAGCCCTGGTCTCTTATCATTTCCCAGACAGGAAGCAGCATGTGTTTTCCAATGCTAGCATTGCTAATTTGATCCCCCAAATCAAGAATTTTTGTCCTGATTAAAAGTATTCTCTCATTTCGAAATCTAAACTGTTTATGCGTTGTTCTTGCCTCCTGGCCATGTTTATGCTACGAAACCTGATTCCTTTATTTTAGTTAGAGATTGTAATAGCTAGGAATGAAGGAGTCGTTTAAATTGAGTCTTGTTGGTGCAGTAGGGTGGGGAGAACAACAGGTAGCGCTTAGAAGTTTCGGTATCAGGTTTTGATCCTTAATTATTAACATTGCGTGTTAGGAATGTACACGTGTTATCGCTCTCATGAAGTGTGCAGCGACAAATTAAAGTGAATGGTGTGTGAACAGATGTTTAAAATAGTAGTCGAGTTACACATATTGTGAGGATTTTATACTGAAATTGCAAACATCGGAAGTGTATATTCTGGGCTACGAAAAAAGCAAACGTCTCATTTGAGGCCAATATTACAAACTAAAAGTACTCTATGAGTATACTAGTGCTAATAAGTACTAATAAACAGTATTTGGCAGTAAACTAAATAGTACTGTTTTAATTTTTTTTTAATCTGGAGGATAAAATTCTAACCAGTAAATAAAAAAGTGAGCTGTAGGTATAGCTGAAGTATAGCTTGGTTAGTTTTTGTAGGCATGTTTTCTATACAGGATAAATGATCAAATTAACCACAACAAAGGTGACATTGTTGTACAAATTTTACTTTTTTTTTCTTTTTACTTTTATTTTATTTTATTTTAGTCTCATGGCTTCATTAATTTGTGTGCATGTGTAACTTTCATATGAGTAACACAGGAAAAAAAAATAATAAAATTGGAGGTGCTATTTTATAAACTGCCCAATAATCAGATCAGCAACTTTGTAGTATTTAATGAGAAAATCCCAACTAAGGGTATTTATGCAACAAAACTCTACACACTGCAATACGAATTGCAAACATAATCACTATATCAAATCAGACATTAAAAATTATTATTATTATTATTATTATTATTATTATTATTATTATTTTACATAAATATATACATATATTACATAAATATTTTACATTTTAAATAAAATCACTATATGAAATCAGACATTTAAAAAAATACATAATTATAATTTTTTTTAACATTTTCTAAAAATAAAATCACTATATGAAATCAGACATTTTATTTATTTATTTATTAATTAATTAATTAATTAATTAATTTATTTATTTATTTATTATGTTTTTAAAACATTTTTAAATAAAATCACTATATGGAATCATGTGCCATGCAGCAAAACTATTAACACCTCAATGCAAATTTTCAAAAATTATCCCTAGCTTTTGTGTTAGTTTCTTTTATTAGTCTGTATTTTCTATCCCTATTTTTTTTTTTAATTTGCTGCTTCAAAATATATCTTGTTGATCTTATATGAGGATTTTTAAGTTCTATATTGCGGGTTTTCAGTTTCGCATAAAAGATTGATCACTAATAAGAATTTATTTACACGTCTTTGCTATCCGACAGAATAAAAACAGTTCTTGTTAGTGCACTCAGACTCTACGGTAATTATAAATGTTTTTTGTTGCTGTGAAACACTTGCTACAACTCAGTAAGCACTGGATAATTACAGTTACTGATGAATTTAATCAGGAATAATGTGAATTTGGGATTGTTCGTCTATGGAGGTCTGTTATTATTTTAACATCTAATCTCAGGTCGATATCAGTGCACGCCGTGTCTCGCTGTATCAGAGTACCCTGGTTTCTCAGGCTTTACCCTCATTTGTACTATCCTGCTACTCCTGAACTGATGGGATGAATAAAAATTGTCATAAACCTTGAGTCTGCTCACTTCTGATTGGGACTAAACTCTTATTTATCTTGGGATGAAACTGGCCTTGTGTCAAGAGAAATAAGGAGGCTATAAACATAACCGACTTTTACGACAGTGGTGTAAATATTCTATCACCTATCATCGTATTAATCTAATTAAAAAAATATTTAAGGTTCCTATATCAAGCGTGCGAGCCGTCACCCGGTGGAGCACGTTTTTTTTTTAATTTTGTGGCTGTTTTGAACTTGAGCTGTGAATTGTGAAGATATATTGTGCTTTAAGGAAAATTTCTGAGTCTATGAGGCTTTTGCTTCAGGGTTTAATTGTGGAAATAGTTGCAGGCGAGACGGATACTTCCACCCAGATGTAGCCATAAAATGTAACTGATTTATCGAATTAAAGGTCAAGGGTTTACCTGTGCTTAGGAAAGTATGAAAAAACCTATTTATTGTAAAGAAAGCACTAATTTAGCATATTTGATCTTTTCAGAGATGGGACTCTTATTTCATACTTAAGAGAATTTGGGGTATGTCTCTAGAACCAAGAGATTTCTACAAGAAACTCTTTTACCAAAAGTACAAACTAGCTAACAGTTTAGTAAAAACTAATTTATTGTCCAGTGGAAACTTTATTGTCCAGTGGATAGCAGTGGATATGTGCCCAATAAATTAGATAATGAATCATAGAGTTTATAAGATAGAATCTTTTCCAAAAGTATTTGGAATGCTGTGAAAGTAAATTTTCAAACTCAAACTTCATTATGTTTCAGCTAATTTGGATAGATTTAATGCTTGGCATGTTTGCTGTGGTGTGAATCTGAGCGTGATTGTTCTCTGTGACCCCCTGAAGCATTGGTCTGGTTTCAGACTCACTTGATCCTATCAAACTTCTGCAGTCAGCCAGAATACAGCAGCCCTGGAGCAGAGAGGGTTAAAGACCTTGCTTAAGGACCTAACAGTGGCATCTTGGCAGTGCTGGGGCTTGAGCTTCTGATCAGTATCCCAGAGCATTAACCATTCAGAGGGTATCCAAACGCTTAGATATAATTTTACACCCTATTCCTAAGCTACAGAACTCATAGCTTTTTTTTAAATTTTCCTCCAGACTGACAATATGTTCAATGACATTTCAACTGAGGTATCTTTGTTGTCCAGGACATGGTTTTAATAATTCATAGCTGGAAACCAATTACAAGCCCAACGTAAAACAATATCTTTCATCCGGACCAGAGCTGTCCAGTCTCATCCGGAAAATGCCTCAGGAATGGGTGCAGGTTTTCATTCCAACCAAGAAGAAGCCACACCTGACTAATGAAAGCCAAGATCAACTGATTAAACAGGTGGAATCACTCCTGGTTGATAGGAATGAAAGCCTGCACCTATACCTGATCTGGAGCTTCTGGATCGTGGAAGGGTGGAATACTCACGCAAGCAGCATTTTTTTGGTTTTGGATTGACAGATTTGCTGACCTGTATTATGAAAATCCTTTGAAGAGAACATGAGTCAACCAATCTGATCAATTCCTTGGGGGAGCAGGAGGGAGGGTTGAATATTTTTGCAAGCCACTGTACATATCTTCATAATACAGACATATCGTCTATGATCTGATTACTATTCTCGAAAAAGAATGTGGCAGACCACCAGATACAACATTGTGTGTTAATTAAAGTAAACTCTAAAGTTAGACGCATCATAAATCAGATGTGTCAAGAGAGAAAAAAAAAGGAAGCGATCAATTTTTCAATCATTGATCTGGATTGTATTAGCATAGTCAATGCATTTACACAGGAACGAACCCATTTATGAAGCAAGTATCAGGTAAGGTTTGCTTAAAAAAAACCCCAACATCTTGAATTTGAAATGAAATGACCTGAGGAAGTTTCACTGAGCAGCTATGAATTAGCAATAATGATGAGTTTTATGGCTTCCTCATGATTGGATGAGTTTTAGCTGCAACAATGACTGATGACTGTGTGGAAAAGAGTTCACCTGAGACGAGTGTCCTGATGTGAATTTTATTCGTTGGCCAAAAATAATCTCAGCGTTTGTTTGGTTTGGTTTTGTCCCAGTGGTCTTTCCAATTGTTATGGCAACGCTATAGTGTTAGCGTGCTTGCTTTGTATTTTACAGGCTTTAAAAATTGGGCAGCTTCCAGTCACACGTCTTTTCAAAGCTCTTGTGTGTTTAGCCAGCTAGCGGCCTAGAGGGTTTGCTCTCTGATAAAAGGGAATCTGCTGAAACTAAACCTGATAGCTAGCCCGCATACCTTTTTGCTTTGTGAAAGCTTAGCATAGGGCTGACCTCACTGCATTGTTTTTCTTGGGAATGTTCACGCTAAGTACTTGTGTGAGCGAGTATCTAGAAGAAGAGTGCTTCACTCTGTTACAGAACTTGATCTAGTTGCTACGGCTAACACTGCCAGTAGATTAGCTCATATGTAGGAGGGGTAGCAATCATAAAACCTCTGATATTAACCTCATTGCTGTCACTGGCACAGCACACAGTGAGCAGGTTCGTTATTTTTTTCTACAGTTATAGGACCGCAGCCGTCTGACGGAGATCGTATTTTATGCTCGTGATTTATATTTTCTTCTAGATGAATGTCTAATGAATGTAATGCATTCAGTGCACTCGGTTAGCTAAAATAACAGAAAAACACAAGACTTGAATATAATCGATTTAAAACTGATGGGACTCATTCATCAAGCCGAATACGAACAAATTGATTCTTAAATATTTTATATTTATTCTCAGTAACTTCGAACTTCAGAAAATCAGAAACATATCCATAGATTAAAAGAAATAAGACAAGGCATTCCAGTAGCAAGTAAATAATGATACCCTTAAAAAAAAAAAAGGTTATTTATAAATCATTTATCAACATAGTGTAGGCTGGTAAAGAAAATCAGTGTTCCTGAAACTTGTAAATCTGGTAGGAGTTTCGTAGTTTTGGTTTGGTTTAAGCAAACATTTATACATGTCTAAGAACACCACAGAGCATGTGTTAACTAATGATTCAGTAGTTCTTATGTGAAATTTTGTTATAACAATCAGAGACGGAAGGCAAAGATTAGACACTCGACTGGCTCAAGTGGAAAGTAAGAGAGCTGAACTGCTGTTCATCTCTGGTGATTCATTTCCATGTCAGGATCTTGTGAGCTCCCTGGACAACTCTTACATTGCTAATCTGAAACGCTCATCTCGATTGCTCTTATCACTCCCTGCTCTATCCCACGCTCCCTCCAGTCCAACCGTACTCCTTGACTTTTGACTGCATCTCTCAGGGTACAAGGAAGATACATCAAGACTTTTCTTAGTTCTGACAAGTACTGTAGGTGGTGGAATGAACTTCCCCTAGGTCTGAACAGCTGAGTCACTTGCTATCTAAAGACCTATCTATTTCTGAAGTACTTGATCTAGCACTTGAACCAACCTAAACAAGAATGATGGTGTTCTTAGTCCGTGACCTGGTGAACCAGGGAAGTGGAAGGGACATAGTAAAGGTGTTGGACCACTGATTGGATGGTTGTGAGTTCAAATCCCAAGACCAAGCTGCCACTGCTGGGATCCTGAGCAAGGCCCTTAACCTACAATTGCTCAGTTGTATGTGATAAATGTAAGTCACTCTGGATAAGGATGTCTGCCAAATGCCGTAAATGTATAAACTAATATCAGGATGATTTCTTGATGGTTTGAGTCTTGGATGGAAGAATGAAGCCACTTAACCTACTAAGAAATGTACAAAGTAAGGATTAAATGTTCTTGCTTGCATGAGCATGCACATATACTCATATTGGACTCTTCAGTGTCCACCAAATAGTTGGTCCACCAAAAATCAGGGGTCTTCTTCCAAGTGAACCCTGATTTGTTATCTCCGGTGCTCCTGTGTGGTTCTTAAGTAGTGCCCACACTTGACAGTTATCGAAGGTTAATTTTTTTCTTTGCTTCTCCTGGCCCAGGAAACAGTGAAGCAAATGTCTGGTGTGACCCCCTACTTGAAATCGAGACCCACTGCATTACAAGTCAATGAAAAAGTAAAAATTATCCTTCTAACAAAAAAAAGGAAAGCAAAATACATCTGCTTTATGCATGGCAAAATAAATCATTTCACCAGCAACATCTTCATTATTCAGTCAAAGCTTATACAGATCAGGTTTTAGCGTTATTCTGCAGCTCGTTTCTAGCTAATGATGCATGATGTGTTGCTCATGGACTCAATGGAACTAGTAGCTGCACAATTATTTGCTTAACCTGGTCTAATTTTAGCTCCTTCCTCTTTCCTACTCATGGCTTTCAGCTTTGCATGACATCAGGTTGTTTCACGCTTTTGAGAATAAGCAGCTGAACAGAATTTTTCCGTCCTCGTTTCGTCTCGGTAGAACGCTGGATAAAATGGCGTGAAGAAGTGGATAACAGAATGGAGAAGTCTAGTTTTTCCATTTTTTGTTCTTTTTGCTTTCTACAGCACAGTGCAATTATTTCACGTCTACTGGTTTGTTAGGAAGTTGGGGTCAGAGCACAGGGTCAGGTGTAATACAGAAAATATGGAGGCAAGAGGGTTAAGGGCCTCGCTTAAGGGCCCAAAAATGTCACAGTGGCAGTGCTGGGGCTTTCAAACTTCAGAGCCTTAACCATTAACTACTACTTTAACATAAGTGTTTCCTGGTCGATCAGGAAATAGACTTTTCGATATATTTTGCAAACGGCCCAATAAAAAAACTCATATTGAAAAAAAATCAAATTCACTTTGTGTAAGACCGCATCACAGTACCTTAGTGTCGATAATTATCGTGTTATAGCTTACTTCATTAAGGCTTTTCATTCTTGAAATAGTTCCCCCTGGGGTATTCCCAATGGACAAACTCAAAAAGGCCAATTAGAAATCTCAGAACGCTAAAAATACTTGCTCGGGTGCAGAACACCGGACCTGTCCTTTATTTTTTTCCTCATTGGTAAATTTTGAGACAAGGCATTATTTGAAGCAGCAGCATGCTGTAGTTATCCAGTCAAGGTTGTAGACGCAAATGCCAATGTGCAAATAAGAAGAACGTTAAGCCAGGGTTTAGGACTGTACTGTATAGTCTGAAAGAGATAACGAATATTTAGGATTAATTTTTAATTCCAGGTAAAGTATGAGCAGTGTGAAATGTGATAACCCAGGATATGCATATCACTACTACCATATAACACTACTACACTGTATATTACACAACACATTTTTTACATAGTGGCACTGCATAGTATATTTTACACTCTGACACACTGCCACTGTATTTTTATAACTGTATTTTTATTTTTTATGACCACAATTTCTTGTCACACATCTACTCTAACATACATTTTTTAAACTTGACACCTTGTAATATATTTCGTACAGTAAACTTGGAGAGTTGTGTATATGTATATTCATGCTTTCTTATTTGTGGACTTCCAAATCTTGTGAGTTGCTAAATCTAAGTCTTTTTTGTTGCTCTTGTGTTGTTGTTGCGATTGCAAATTTCCTCATTGTTGATTACTTTACTAAAATATACCCGTTAATTTTTATCTTTATATTGTGATTTATATCGCTCTAATATTTGTCTAGTAGTCACCATTTTGTTCCGTTGCCATGGTTACCCTGGCATAAGAAGATCACTGAACTTAGTTTAACACATTGTTTCTATATGAATTTACGGTATGTTTTTTGTATAATTTTGTTCTTCGGAACATTTATGCTGTATGCCATGTTAACTTTCGGTATTCAGAAACATTAAGAGTGTGTGCATGTGTGTGTGTGTGTGTGTGTGAGTGAGTTTCCTCCAGCTGGCGTCGTGTGACGTTTCTTGTCTTCGATCTAGGTTCTGTTTTTCTGAAGCGCTCAGCATTTATGGAGCGAGTGGATCTTGTTTCAGAAAGCCGGTAATCAGAATCAGGAGGCTCTCATTTAATGTTGGAACAGACAAAAGAGACAGAAAAAGGTAGAAAAAGACTGCAAGGGAGAGAGGGATGTTGGGGGATGGAGGGAAAAAAAGACTATGTATTCTATGTATTTATATATTATTAGAAATGCATCACATTCCACAGGTATTCTTTCTTTCTTTCTTTCTTTCTTTCTTTCTTTCTTTCTTTCTTTCTTTCTTTCTTTCTTTCTTTCTCTTGTTTCTGGATGTCCCTCACTTGCTCTGCTTGCTTATTCAAGCTTTGTATAGAGCTGCTAGTTTCTACATTCAGACTTCATAAATCTCCACGTAGCTTCTGGCTGCCTTTAAAACATGACTCATTTTTTTGTTTTGTTTTCTTACTCAATTTTTTGCTCGTCTCGCTCACTTTCCAGAGTGACATCACATCCTCTTCAACAGAGCCACTACTGCATGATTACAGGGCAGTGTTAATAAGCTTTATGTGTGTGTGTGTGTGTGTGTGTGTAAGACTCAGATTAAATAACACTTGTGCACAATTATGATTGTGTTTTCATCAAATTGGCTGCGCGTGTTGAAATCTTAAGCCTCGAGATTAGTAATTAATCCTGCTTTAATCACGATCAGAATTTTTGGCTTTCACTTTTAATTAAACATCAGCATCTATAATAACCAAAATGCCGAGCTAGGGTAATGTGAGATATTATTTTTTAACGATCGGCGCTTTAAACTCACAGTGTGAGATTTGTGTGTGTGTTTAAATGAGTGTTGCACAAAAAAAAGGCTTAGAACTTAGAAAAAGCAAAGTGGAGCCTTGTTTGTTGAATTGTGATGACCTTGAAGTCATGTGACTGAGTTGAGGGTTTTTTTTTTTTAACTTTGTAGAAGCTTTGTACTTCTGCTGATTGTAATTACGCTTCAATTGTGTTCATTTGTGAAGATGATCTTGATCATTAAAACGTCAAAGCGCTTTTGTCAGCATTTCTAGTCGTAAAGTCTTGCCTTATTGTGTATCTGCTCTACTACTCTTGTCGATTTGCTCTATGTGTTTGTGTTTTGCCTCAACAATGTTCTGTCCATTGCCTGATTAACACCTCTGATTTTGGATTTTAATCAATTAATTAGTTTACTCATTCTCACTTACTCACCTACAGTTGTTAAGTTGTCTTTATTTGTCACATATACATTAGTGCACAGTGAATTTCTTTCTTCACATATCCCATCCTGGGGGGTTCAGGACAGGGCGCAGGGTCAGCTATGATGCAGCGACCCTGGAGCAGGGTGGGTTGAGGGTCTTGCTCGATGACCCAACAGTGGCAGCTTGGCTGTGCTGGGGCTTGAACCTTGATCTTCCAGTCAATGATGCCCCCCAAACTTATCCTACACAGGGTCGCAGTGAGGCTGGAATCTATCCCAGAAGACTCAGGGCATAAGACAGGGTACCAATCCATCAGCGGGCACAATCAAACACACTCACACATTATGGACGATTTAGAGAAACCAGTCAGCCTACAACATATGTCAGCACACTTTGGGGAGGAAACCCAAGAACCCTTAGGAAAACCCCGAAGCACAGAGTATGGAGGCGGGACTCAAACCACCAGCCCTGAAAGACTGAGGCAAATGTTCCTAACAGTAAGCCATCATCCATCTTCAAAGCTGTTTGTCCGTATTGAAATCAGCACATTATTCACTACGAAATATGCGTTAACATCATGCCATGGAAAACATATTGGTTCTAAACCCCAATCCAAATGCTCAGATTTAATTCACATGGTCTCTCTGACCCAGATTCCTGACTGCATTCTGTGCTCTGAGCGGTCCAACTCCTAATTTCTGCCATTCTAAAAAATCCATTAAAAACGATAAAAAGTGTGATAATAGATCATTATTTTTTCCTAAATTGCTTTCAGGAGGGCGCACACACACACACACACACACACACACACATACTGGCTTTGAGGATGCTGCCATCTTTAACATGTCATGATTTCATGAGCAGGCGGCTGGAGAAGAAGAAAGAAAAGGAAAGTGTGGAATAAGAGACTTTTTTGAGGCATCTGTGGGTTGTATTTATTTTGGCCTGTGTGAAGCCACGTAGATCTGAGCAAGTTGAAGTGTGTGTGTGTCTAAGACAGAACGAGAGAGAGATAGATAGATAGAGAAAGCGAAAGAGAGAAAGATTGATTTAAGCTAAAATAGTACTTTGATATGAATTTGAGTCAAAATAATCTAAAGAAATCTATTATGCTGAACAATTTCTTATGTCTTCACTGTGAGATACAGATACAGGTACAGCTACAGGTCCAAAGACATTCTTCAAACCTTTAACTGTCCAGATTTGGTGATCCTGTACCCACTGTAATCTCAAAATGTAGCCCAGCTGCCTCAAGGTTTGATATATTGTTTGTTTTCAGATACTTTTCAGCTCATCACCGATGTAAAGAGTGTTTGCTTGAGCTCCTCTAGTCACAAATATCTTCAGTGATGTGAGATGAAATAATGAGTGGAGTGAGAATACAGGGTTTGAGCATGTATACCAAAAGTTTTGTCATTGTTTATCCATGATTAAGCTGATACAGTGTGAGGATGTGATGTTCACTTAATCCTGGACACTGGAGTCTGCCCACAGCAATAAACACTCTGTTCCCATTGGGAAGACTCAGGCTTACTGAGCCAAATAACACACACACACACGCACACACACACACACACACACACACTTCACCAGTGTTATATGGGAGAGAACACAATGTGGGTACTGGTGACTCAGCAGATTTCCGTATGCATGCTCTTCTCACAAGTCAACTTTTTGTGGCATAAGCTGACCTAAGAATGACCCAGAGTATAAATCTAAATTCAGATGAAATGTATAACTTGCTGTTCTCTCTCTGTTCAGCTCCAATCTTTCTTTCAGTTTCCAATCTCTTTCTCCCTTTCTGTCTGTCTCTTTCTCTTTTTGTCACTCCATTTTCCATCTCTCTCTCTCTCTCTCTCTCTCTCTCTCTCTCTCTCTTGCCAGTTCTCCATTTCTTCAGTCTTGCTCTCTCTCTTTCTGCCTCTCTCTCTTTTTATTTGTCTGTCTCTCTTTCTGCCTCTCTCTCTTTGTTTGTGTGTCTCTCATTTTGACTCCCTTGCTCTCTCTTTCTGACTCTCTCTCTCTCTGTTCTGGTTGTAATGCATGGTGATGGAGTTCAGGACAGATCTGCACTAATGACCCTGCAGTGTTCATCTCACCACTAGATGGAAGCAGTAGTGCACCATTGGAAAAAAAGACACTGTGGAAAGTGCAAGCTCTTGTCTGTAGTTACTTTAACACACACACACACACACACACACACACACACACACACACACACACACAATGTTGCTATAAACTCTCTCTCTCTCTCTCTCTCTCTCTCTCTGTGTATTGCCATAAACTTTCTCTCTCTCTCTCTCTCTCTCTCTCTCTCTCTGTATATATGTATGTGTGTTGCCATAAACTTTCTCTCTCTCTCTCTCTCTCTCTCTCTCTCTCTCTTACTCTCTCTCTCTGTGTATATGTACGTGTGGGATTGATGCCAGACGTGACTTGTCACACTGAGTATTTCCTAACAGGCATAAGACACACACACTGAGAAAGACACACACACACACACGTACGCACACACACACACACCAGGAAACCTTATTATTGTCTGGTCTAAATAAACAGCCTTTGTTCTCCTGATTTGTTGATTTGATGATGGTCTTTCGTGTGTGTATAGTCACTTTTAGTAGACTGTATTGTATGCCTATGTGTGTGTGTGTGTGTGTGCATATAAGGCAGATTGAAGCCAGACATCTATCTGTCTCTTAGCTCCAAGGTGTGTATAGTCTGACACTAAGCTTGTTTAAAGGTGTGTGTGTGTGTGTGTGTGTACAGGCTTGTATGCATGTATGTATGTATATGGTTGGTGTTGGGGTGTGTGTGTGTGTGTGTGTGTAAGGAGGGAGAATTAAGTTCATTGGGCTATTTGTCACTACACAGTTGACCTTTGACCCCTTCACTAATACATCACACTCATTACAATCTATATTATATATGTAAGAGAGAGAGAGAGAGAAACTTTCAGAGATAAAGCTGCTGTGAGAACTTTTCTTCATAAATCCTTAGGATGGATATCTAGATGGCTTATCTAAACAATAATAAAAGTTTTTTGGCCAATGGCTATTATACACAACATGTTAAACTAACATCACTAGCAACCGAAGCCCTGAATACTTCCTTATGGAAACGGGAAACTACGCTATCTGGAAGAATTGCATCAACAATTTCCTGTGTTGTCGAATCACAGAGCGGGATTTTATCATGTGAACAAACATGGCCTCTGGTTACATTGTTTAACTGAAAAAAAATGGTAGAAGTACAAGGACTGATTCATGTGCAGATTTTTATCAAAACACAATACTCAATTTACATCAAATCAAAGAGCACTGAAACACAAAAAACACGCACAATTCAACAGGATGCTAATGTATCTGGTTAGAAGGTCAGGACTGATCCCTCATGGCTAAGATTGGAAGGTTGTTGAAATGGTGTTTAGATACCATTTATTGCAACTGATCCAATTTTCCCAGACTTACAGACTTTATAGGATAATAATAATTTACCTCATTTAGGTACATTTTCATGGTGTACTCATGCTAAAAGCTAGTTAACCTTTGCTAGCATACCGCATTATGTGTGTTTGCCAGGTCTTTGTTTAAAAACAACCAACCAACAAAATTAACCAACAACTCTCAAATCTTTAGCATTTCTTTCGATGCAAAACATTATTTAGCTTCCTTTGCTAGGATGCTGATGTATGTGGTTAGAAGCTAAGGCCTCATGAAGCTTGGAAGGTTGGTCAGTCTTTTGATGCCATTTGTGGCAAGTGATCCTAAAATTTTCAGGCTTTTTGGGACTTTTCAGTGATGTGCTCATGCTAGTGGCAAATTAACCTATGCTGGCTAACTGCTTAGATGCTAGTTAACAATTCTAGTTGCAATTCTTTGTTTAAATACAAACAAAAAACCTTACTATTTGTATCATCTCTTTAAATAAAACATTATTTATTTTCTTTTACTAGGATGCTAATATATCTGATTAGCAGTTAAGACGTTATGCCTATGTGTTTAGATCTAACTCATTGTAATTCATCTAATTTTCCAAAACATTTTAGGTATAGATAGCTTCTATTAGGTATAGATAATAGTTTGGTTTTTTCAATTTTTAGCTAAATTATTAATGTGCTCATGCTATTATCTAGTTAACCTATGCTAGCTTTTGCTTGGATGATAGTTAACCAGATTATGTTTTTGCCAATTCTTTATTAAAAAACAAAACAAACCAAAACCAACTCATCAAACAAAACAAAACCCACTATTTTTTATGTAGAACATTAGTTAGCATTCTGTGTTAGGGTGCTTAATATATCTGGTTAGAAGTTAAGGCCTCATGCCTCATGGCTGAGCTTAGAAGGTTGTTTAAATGTTGAGAGGTGTTTAGATGCCATTCATTGGAACTAATCCTAAAACTAATCTTGAAAAAGATTTTTTTCAATTTAGCTTCATTAGCTAGTTCACCGGTGCTAGATAACTGCTAGGAGGCAAGCTAAAAAACTTAAAAAAAGTTAAAAAAAAACTTTGTCTATTCAGTGTTGTGAAATCTTAATGAATTTTAGAGAGTTATTAAGGTTAAGACGCTTCAAGCATTGAGTTTTACCAGAGTATTTTTACAAATCAAAATGCTTTTAGCTCTTGTAGCTTTCTTAACTAAATTTGTAGCTCCATCTTGTAGCTTAAGTAGCTTTCTTAGCTTTCATATGTAGCTGGCTTAGCTGAGCTTGCTGCTTAGCTCTGTTCTTCAGAAAACAGTGGTAGTGTTGTGTTAAACACCAGAAAGTAACAGCAGCTAGTTCATCTTAATCTAAGATGACAAATTAGCGACAGATGCTAAAGTGAGCTAGAATGTATGATGATATTACACAACAAGTACAAAGCGCAAAAGCGTGAGCTTTGCTAAAATTACTTGTTGCAAAAAAAAAGAAAGAAAGAAAGAAAGAAAGAAAGAAAGAAAGAAATGGGCTGCTGCTGTTGTAGCACTGTTCTTGGCAATTGTCTGCTTTGCCAACATGCTCCAGCCGTGCCTGATGGAAAAATGTCTACTGGAAACCATTAGGATAATCGCTTCGGCTATTATTTATTTATATATTCATTTATTTTTAGCAGAGTGTGTGCTTAATATATGAGCTGCAAGTGTGTGTTTGAAGTGTGCTGCTGCAGATGCCTGTTCAGAATATGAGGTGTGTATGGTAAAGTGAACATATGTGGCACAAAATGTGTGTGTGTGTGTGTGTGTGTGTTTTATATACTGTAAAGGCTTTAATATCTGAATCAGTGCTGACTGATATATTCCATGTCTCTGCTGATTGATAAAGCGGTTCTGCATTAGCCTTTTTGAGCTTCTGGAACATTCCAGTTCATGTACAGATCATAACTCAGGCTAAATGCTAATCTCCTGGAACATTACACACTCAGGGATTTCGAAAAAACAACAAACCGTGCTCCACCAAAACAAACGGCTCCACGTATAAGGGGGTGCGATGGAGCTTTGACAGAGGAGGAGCAGGACAAATAAACGCCACAAGCAAAGAGCTGTGTGATTATTGACTTGACGCGAAAACAACATGGCTCCTGTCTGCTTTTTTGAAACAAAAAAATTGTCTGTATGAGGAATTTCCTTGTGTTGAGTGTAAGCTGTGGATAAAAAAGAAAGCGTTAGGGAATGTTTGGCTGTTGATGTATGTTTGTGTTACCTTGACTCTAGTCAGCATCTTATAAGCTGCTATGCTAACTTTTTTGAAAAAAAGTTCTGAGGTAAAAAAAAATCCCGAACTGCATAATGATACTTCAGAAATGTGTTTATCCTGATGCGTAAGTGATACAATTCATCTTTCTAACTGAAAACAATGTTCATAAATGAACTGAGGGATTATATCAGCTCAGGATTATCTGTATCTCTGAGACTCTACGTTAACGTTAATCCTAGCTTGCTTTGATTGGTGTGGCTGAGAGGATTTTTGAGCTCTAGACGTGACTCCTGTTGCGGATTTCGTTGTCTGCTCAGTCTTTCCTCTCAAGGTCTCTCCACACAACTTTGTTTTACATAAAAATAATTGTTTTATTAATAATGAATACAAGCTTAGACAGATAGAGAGTTCGATTTGCAGCTTAGCCTTGAGTGTTTCAGGAGATAATAGGAATTGTTTTGTTTTGTTTGTGTTTTTTGTTTTTTTTTTAATACCCGTGAGTGATGAACAAGAAGAGTGTACTAATTATACCAAATACTTTGACTACTGTAAGAACTAGGGATAAAATCATATTTGAATAGAGATATGTACTACACACACATGAAGACATCATGTTCACAGGAGCTATCTTTGTTATTAGCATTCCTTCACTGATTGATTACTCTCCAACATGGAATAAAGGAATAAAACACTGCAGAGCGTGCTGTTATAAGAAAATAGTCAATGATAGAGATGAATTATTATCCAAAACTGGATTATTTTTTACAATAATGGCATGTCCCATTAAGCGTAAAGCTATTCATCCTGAAGACTCCCATGTCTGTTACCAAGCCCTGATACTGGTAAATATACCTTGACCATATCAACACATTTACATATATTTTTAGGCTTGGATTAGCGTTCACCGTACGCCTGACTTGTGGCTGTTACCATAGCAACAATACCAAAATACAATGAGTACATTAGCATTACTTGAATTCTGGCCATTTTCCGAGGCAGAGCGAAAACGAACCAACACATTCTGGGCAATCAGAATCGATCGTTCAATGGCGCTTTGCTCCAAAAGTGAGTAAGAGTTGTTTATTTGTGTGTAACATTGAGGACGGTTAGGACTAACGGTTTTGATTTGAATTCCACCCGAGGGAAATGGTGAGAGCCTGAGAAAATAAACATAGTCAGACATCTGTTGTAGGTATGAACTGATTTTTGCAGTCATGGAAATGTTGAGGTGGTTTTTGGTTGTAAAACGTTGACTGAAAAGTCAAGGTCTATTCTATTTTAGAGATCAAGATGTAGAACTTTGCAAATGATGTCAGGGGTAATAAGAATGGCAAACGACGAGCAAAAAAGATGGGGTTTCTTTTGCTATCTTCTCGAACTCACTCACTGACTTTATTGCAATTTGTACTGAAAACATCTGGCAAATTTTAATCATTTAGTCATTACCCCAAACTGTGTCCCATTTGCCATTTGGTGATATAGAAATATTCAATTCCTGTTTTGATTGCCTTTTTTATTGAATATTAAACAGTGAATGTTGTAGTTGATGCAAGAACCATGCCAGTTCTTCCAGCTGTTTGTATTGTGTGTATGACGTTTAATGAAGCAAAGCTGCTGGAGAAATCATGGCTTCTGGAGAACATCACATACGCTAAACTAAATTGGTTTAAAAGTTTTCAAAGACCAATATACGCTCACACGCTCTTCTTGTGGAATTGCAGTTGGGGACAAACAAAGCTCTATTCAGTACTGTGTTTCCATGTTGGCTGATGTGCTCTATGACTAAAAGTACATGGACACCTGATGCTAACACCCATATATGGGCCTTTATCTATCTGTTAGGAACACAGAATGTTCTGGTATGTTTTAACATTAAGGTTCAATGGAACAAAGGAGCTAAAATACTGTCTAGCAATGTCACTTCCATGAAGACATGGTTTGCCAGAATTTGAGTATTGATCAGAGAAGTATTAAAGTGGTTAAGCTGTTAGTTATGAGCTCAAATCCCAGCACCAGCAATGGTAGGCCCCTGAGCAAATCTGTTAACCCTCAACTGCTCAGTTGTAAAGATTAGATAAATGTAAGTCACTCTGGTTAAGGGTTATCAGCCAAATACTGTAAATATAATTGTAAATGTAAATGAGTATCCTACACAGAACCCTGACCTCAACCGTACTGAACACCTTTGAGATGAACTGGAGCACTGACCTCTTCATCCAACATCAGAACTTGACCTCTCTAATGATCTAATGAGTGAATGGACAAATCCTTCATAACTATGTTCCAGAGTCTACTGGAAAGCCCATTTTCTTTTATAGCAGTGCTGACAGTAAATCTGGCTGTAATTCAGAATCCCAGGTTTCTAATACATTATTGTTTCTCTAGCAATTACATATACAGGAGCTACAAAATCCAAGTCTAATATTAAATGTATTCAAATTACAGAATCATTGATTACATACATATTGAATAATTAAAGCACTTTCAAGGCTCACGTTTCTTTTATTTCTGCTTACTTCAAGAGAGAGAGGTAAAAAGAGGCTAAATGTTTGTTTATATGATCCAAGTTATGTAACTGTAAATGGATATAAAGTATGACATTTGTTAATAAACTTACAGCAGAGCTTTCTGTGGGGTTTTTTTTTTTTTGTGATCAGAGCCCACCTTCAGACCTCAAGCCAGAATGGGAAGAATGCTGAAATGACGATTAATTAAAATGAACTGCATAGTTGGAAAAATACACATCTACCACATTAAATCTAGTCCTGACCAAGCGGTGTTCACGAGGTGCTGTATAGGCCACACCGAACTGACCCGTGGGTGTTTATTGAAGGGTGAAAAACCACCAAAATGTCAATAATGTAACACTCAGTTGACTATAAAACAATTTTTTTTGGTCTGCCCTACTTTCACAGCACCTGGGCACTTCGTGTTTTATACAGAATTGTATAGGAAATTATTCAATTTTTATAATAAACATACAACATTTTATTGAAAGTTTGATAAATATCAATGAAATATGTTTTGAAGCTGGTATGGCAATGAACCTAAATACAAACAAACAATTGTAATCACTGTCAAATTGCTGTGGTATAACAGCACATGGAAAACACTTCAGGATATGGAAAATAATCAGCTTCAGATCGGCAGCACAAACTCTGCATCTCGGCATCAAAAGAAAACGATGCGTTCATGTTTCATGACTTATGGAATAAAAACAGTTCTTGGACGTGTGCTTGGGGTTATGCGAATCCTGTAACACTATGCGTCAGTTGCTGGCTCAAATTTACTTTGAAACACACACACACTGTACTAACATGAACTCAGAGATTACCATGAAGGACATTGTGTTAGCAGAATTGTCTTTTCCTGTCATTGTGGCAATCCTTCTTCCACGGTCTGGGATTCTTTATCGGCAAACACGCAGCATTTCCCTGTCAACACACACTCTCCTGTTTGTAACTGAGGAAAAAAAAATTCTCTGAGGAGGTGTGGTAAGTGTGTGTAATTTGATTTAACAACTTTATAAGTCATACTGCTATGCCTGAGTTTGGAAACAAAGTTTGTGCTCTCAATCCCCCCTTTTGAGCTAATGTAAAAAAAAAAAAATCATTTTTTCATATCATATGGAGGATAAATAATTATAATTATCATTAATTATCATAATTTTTATTATTATTATTATTATTATTATTATTATTATTTTTGGGTTGTCCCCTTAGCCCAAACATGTTTGACTTCTCCAAAGCACTGGAGACTCCTTCCCAAACACCAAAAAAAGTCTCCTCAAAGAAAAGTTTACGCATAAACTTTGGAAAGAATAAGAAATGGAAAGTCAGCAGTGGTTTATCTGTTTTTTTGTGAACGTTTACAGGAACAGGTGGACTTTTTACACCGTCAATAACGCAGTGATGTCATCATTAAGGAGGTAGAAGGAGGAGTGAAATCTTCAGCACCAGCTGGGCGGCTAATTGGCCAGGTGGCCTAACACATACAGTATCACTTACTTGCCCCTGGGAAGCTGAAACATCCCATTAATGCGTTAATGATCATTCTTGGCTAATGTGTCCTTTGTCTGAACTTTATCTATAAATGTTTTAATAGAATGACGGTATTCGTATAAAAAAAAAAAAACAATCAGTGACTGGCTTTCTGTGTCAGTAACTGATTAGATTAAACCAGACATCATGATTATACATTGAAGGTATGTGAACCTGTAGAAAAAAAAAGTAAAGATATAATATGGTGTGACATCTGTAGTGGGTGTGGCCTAAACTGATGATATCTAGAAGAATGATGCTATTGTGTCTATTATTTTTGTGCTATCTGGGAAGTCTGCAGTACGACACCATGGTAGGACATGATATAACCGAATATGGTTAATATCTAGCAAAGGAGAATTTGACTCTCATTGTTTCTATTAGAACCTGAGTTTAGATTCAAGGTCTTGACAAATCCCTGCTTGGCATAAGCACTTCCTCTTCCTGTGACAGCAAGGACATACATTCATACAGCTGCCAAAGCTAATATTATTAGTGTCATAACCATTTTAGCCTTCCACAAGCCCCAACACACACACACACACACACACACACAATTGGTAGCTGGATTGGGAATGTAACTGAGCAGTGATGAGTCAAATCTGAAAAAAAAAAAATCCTCATTCTTTGACAATCCTACTTAATTAAGTCAAGAATAAATTTAATTTTATTTGACTCATGTGTCTTGTCCCAAATTGCAGTACTGTAGTAAATAGCTCATTCATGACACATGAACCAATAATTGGTTAGACAACGTAATGCCGTTTGGGAGCCGTAAGCTTTTTTTTTGTGCTGTAAAGTAAAAGTTTAAGTTAAAGTTAAAGCATCTATCGATTTTGTAGCTCTCACATTATTGGGATGCAACCCAATATGATGCTTATGTCATCACCTTTGTTAAAGTTGTTTACTTTCTAATCACAGGATGTTTTATTGTTTAAAGCAGATTTATTACATTTTTATTTATTACATCATATTTTATTACATTTTTTAGTTACACTAAATGTTAAAAGTTGCTATAAACTCTTGTTAAACCGTTTACGTGGCACGTCCACCATACAAACCCTTATGTACGCTGTTACCATATCAACAATTTGTTTTTTTTAATGTGTATTAATATTAAACCAGTAATTTGTATGATAGACAATTGAATTAGCACTTTCTGACCAATCAGATTCGAGCGTTCAGCAACAGCTTTGTGGTTTAAGCCACAATGAAAGAGTTAGTCAATTATTGTGGTAATAAAAATATGATTTCAGCACATAGCAAATGTCAAGCCAATTTTATTTAGTGCTTGGGGAGATTATGCTATGTTGGTATGTGGTTTTGGGACACATCCAAGCTTTAGAATTAGACTCTCTAAAGTCTGAGTAATTACTAAAATAAATAACCAGTGCAGTCGACAAGTCTATTGCTGAGAATTTTAAGGTTGTGTTCTTTCTTCAGTTTGGATAAAATGTGTGATGGTGTTATGTGATGTGAAATAATTTGGCAGAATTTTATTTTTGATGATGGTTTTTTTAAAAGTGGATGCTAACAGCGTCTTGCTTACAATTCTTATGTAGGAAGCTACATACTAGAAAAAAGGAATAGGCTAAGAAGCTCATAGCCTTCAAAACAAACACACACACATGCACACACTTCTCACAGAAAGAAGATTCAAAACAGCATGCACAAGCGCAATGTATAATAATTATTGTCATTATAATTCATGCAGTTGCTCAAAACTCTGTTGCTCGCAGTTCAGTGTGATGCTGCGAACGTTTGCCAGAGAAAAATCTGTTATCCATTCTCCTGTTGTCTAAGAGCTCATCTGGGTGCAGTAGCTCTGAAAATTAAGAATCCATGATTCCCTACTGCTCCAGCCCAGGGAAATAAAGATGGAATGAAAAAGACCTTAAATAACGGATGGTGGACGCCATAACTATCCTAGACGAGTGCGTGTTACAACACGTCTCTAGAGAAAAGATTGCTGAGGCTGGACGGAGGACATCCAGGACATTCAGGAAGAAATATATCCAAGGAGGAGGTTGTGACCGGAGCGAGGGATGTTAACCTGAAGCGTCCGGTGTGGATACTTTTACGAGGGGTTGTCTTAAAAAAAATTATTAAACACAAGCACTTGAAATCCTGTCTCAACCATGACAAGCATCTAACAAGCTATAAGAAAAGGGACAGACTTGCTAGAAATTACACTATACGCTTAAAATATTTACTTCGACATAAAAAGTTAATTATTGACTACATTAGTTATGCTTTTACCAAGAAACTTCTAGGAAAGGTACATTTTTAATAGATTTTTACTCAGTGCAGATGCTTCTTGTAATCATCCAATCAATAAATTAAAGATCAATGAGGCATACTGTTATAGGAGTTACTGTCAGTGGTTTATTGTAATTTTTTTTGTCCATTTATGGTTAATTTATGTTGGTGAACATCTATAAACCAGTTGCTGTTAAAACTGACATTATAGCAGCTATAAACAGTCATTTTCTCAAAAGCTGCCCTTTTTAAGGTAAAAACAAAACAAAACACGAAACTGCTGACACTGGAGACTCCTTCAAAATATGCTACATTAATATCTTTACAAACAAGTCACCAGTCAAAATGAAACATATTAAAGCAGAATCATTAATATGAATTTGCCTCACTGTCAAAAGAAAAAGTCGAGTATTTAACATTCACATGTATGCAGGACTTTAGTGATCATGTGATAACTAATAACTTTCTTAGCCAATCAATACTGTCAATGTCAATATGAGTGTAGGTATTTAAATGTGAAGAAAAAAGCAAATGTCTTCTGTTCTCATCTCTGGTTATGGTACTGGGGGCATTGTCATTCTAAATACAGTGATGTCTCTGAGAAATAATGCCTTGCTTGTAGCCAACTCATAACCAGATCTTTCCCCTGAAACGAAATTCCAGCTCCGCCACTGATTTGAACTGCAAGTTCTTTTCAGGATCAGTCATTTATTTGCAGAGTTCTTTTCTTCTTTTCAACATGTTTTTCTCTCATATGCTGGACTCCCAGGAGCCATCTGCAGAGGAAAAAAAAACAAAACAAAAACGTGAAGCCAAGTGAAAAGTCATTCTATTTCTTTCCATCTATTTTATTGTAATTTGCTAACAGCTTTTTCCCGGGATCACTTAATTAAGAGCAGCTTGTCGTCTCTCACAGGAATGCTGTTTATCTCTGTCTGAATTTTAGGCCTATCATTCATCACACTATTGTGTCCCGTGTGTCAGCAAAAGATTCAAAAATGTTTGTTTAACAGTAATGCGAATCCATCTTCACAGTTCATAATAACACTCCGAGAATAAACCTCAGAGGAACTTCACGCTACGCTGGATGGTTTTGAGTATTTAATCCTCAACTTAGTAGTGTGTGATTGCAAACATCGCACTTATTGCCTTTCTTTTCTTGTTTATTTCTGTCTGATTTGTCTTTTGTAATTTGCCTCTCAGCAATATCTTGATTTCATGCGTGACGATCAAGACTCCGAGGTGTTATGAGACTACATTTGCTGGAGAGTTAATAACAGGAAAGACAACAACATGACGCTCATTAACAATAAACAGGTCAGGGTCAAACACAATTGGCACAGTATTATTAAAACCAGAGGACGTATCTAGAGACTTGTCAGAGAGCCAGACAGAAGTCAAACTCATTGATCGTCAACTAATAAGGAATCCAAGGAAATAATCCAAATGGGTAAACAGACGAACAAAGCAAGGATCATACATAATAAACCTGAAAATAACAATTCAGCTAATAATGAACAGATACAAACTATTTTACTGATACTAAAGTAACAATTGGCCAGTCTTTACTAAAGGTATGTGACCATGACCTGTATAAAATGTTTAAACTTTGAAAAAAGGGAATGCACTCAAGAATTCTGGAATTCACCTTCTTGTGGTGGTAAAATAGACATAGACTGAGAGAGACATAAATCCCCAAATCGTCACTTGATTTATTGGTATTGTAGCTGGATGTATGCAACTAACCAGGTCTGTTCATGCCACCTCATTTTTTCATTGCTTGCCCCCGTGGTTTTCTTGACCAATAGGACAACTGGGACTGGTAGCAAAGCACACACTGAACAAGGGTTGTGAGTCCTGTAGCTCAATGTCCTAGGCAAAGGGGGAAAATGGCTCCAATCCACATACTTTGTTAGGAATTCAAGGCCATTAGTCTGCAGGTGGTATCCTCAGGACAACATCCTGATATTTATATTCAGTTGCTGGCATTCATTTACATGAGGTGGATCGGAAATCTCTGCCTGCCACAATATGCAGTCCCTTATAGTTAGAATCATGGTATTACCTTTTTTTGGAGATTGGTGACAAAGGCAATGCCATGTGAAGCTATAGATAATGTGGGATGGGCAGTAGTTCAAGCAGACCTGTGGGCAGGTGTCTCACAATATGTTATCATGAACTTGTTTACCACCAGTTGTAAGGTACCTGGGTGTCCAGAAACCAGAGATCTGTGAACCGACTGCACAGCCACAGGCTTGAGTTTCTCTTGTTGCAGGGATGTTATCCATGTCGCCTTTCAGTGTTGCTTTGATGACTAACAGTTCCTGGGTGCTCACATCATAGTTACATTTGGCTGAGGACAATTTTCTTGAATACAAGGCCCAAGGATTAGGTGAGTTTCCCTGATCTTGGGACAGCACATTGCCAATTTCACTTTCACCCTCCAGTATGAAAGGTAGTGAAGGACTGGGATGATGGAGTATGGGAACAATATTTCAGTTTTTTAAGGGAGTAGGTAGATTCTTCAGCCCATCTGATTAACTTACAGAGGATGCATTAACCAATCCACATGCCATGCAATGCCCCTGTAAAGCAGACAATGCTCTTGTGTACAACGCATGCTCCATGATGACATGGTTTGCCAAAGTTGGCCAAGTCCTGACGACAACCCTACTAAACACCTTTGAGATGAATTGGATTAACATTCTCATTTCTGTTGTGTAACGATGAGGTGAAAGTGTCTCATAATGTGTTGTTTTCAATGCAGTCTTTTTTAGAAATAAAGGTACGAAAGGTTTTAAAAGAAAAAAACCTGTGGTTGTTTGTGGAACCTAAGGATTAAAGCTCATGATTGTTGGTGAAACACCAGGAGTAAACATTGTGGTTGTTGGTGGAATGTCAGGATTAAAGCTCATGGTTGTTGGTAGAATGTCAGAACTAAACCTTGTGGTTCTTGTTGGAACATCAGGACTAATGCTTGTGGTTGTTGATAGAATTTCAGGATTAAGCTATGTGGTTGTTAGTTGTCTCCTCAGTTGTACTAGTGATGAGGAGCGATAGCCTCTAAAAACTGCTACAAGATTCTCATAGTGCATGGTGTTATGGTAGCACCAACACCACAGAAATTGAACTGAAATTCTATATAGTATCCAGTCTCTGGCTCCACCTCATCCCTGCCAATCATTATTAATTTATGTGTCTTATGCTGTATTAAGTTTTTGTGAGTATTATTTAATGTAAATATCCAGACCCTGGATTTCTTTGGCACCGAATTACTCAATGCATCCTATTGTATCTGATGGTAGAAATATAATCTTTTCCAAATTTTCATAGTTCAGATTTGATATTGGAAGCAAGATATAGTTAACATTATAGTGTATTTAATAATTGCTCATTTTTTAGGCTCTTGATCCACCTGTTAGGTGTATGAGATTCCTAACACTGGTTAGGAATCTCATACTAAGCCAAATAGTAAAACCACTTGCTATCAAGGATAGCAAGGAATGGGGAAATTATGATAACATTTCCAATTGTACATCCCCATTATGTCATATGTTTAACAAATGATAATTAAGTACAAATACAAATTGTCAGAATAAACGAATGAACATTGAGGAAATATGGAATTCTTGCTATTCCCATGCATTCCCAGGCTACAGTAGGCACAAGCTCAGTAGATCTTTTTCCAATCCAATATGGCTTCAGATTCATGTTCTTGACTGAGAGGACTGGGGTCTGATGTGGTCTTCTGCTGTCGTAGCCCAATGGCCTTGATCTCTTGTGCAGTTTGAAATGCTTTTCAGCAAATCACAGTTGTTAAGAGTGTTTTTTTTCCAAGTTACCATAGCCTTTCTGTCAGCTTTGACCTCTCTAATCAACAAGGCATTTCTACTCTCTGACCTGCTGCTCCATTGTTTTATTTATTTTTTTTGGCACCATTCTTTATACACAAGTCTCGGTTGGTTTGGTGCCAACAACCATGCCAAGTCACTTTTTTTCCCCAATTCTGGTATTTGTTCAGGATTTTAACTCAAGTACCTACATATTTCATTTATGTTGTCATCTACATGTTTGGGTAATCCCTAGTCTTTGGACTCGCTCTTGTGTCCACAGTCATGTCCACAGAAGACCAGAGATTTACATCAAGTATTAGTGCAATTTATTCAAACTTCTTTGTGACCTTTACACCTTCATCATGACAGAAAAGACTGGTTGATGCTGAGTAATTCTCTAAGGGAATGTATCATTTCACTCCAGCCCCACTGTGCATTATTGACCTTCCACTAGGCCAGAAAGGTGATATATGTAGGTAAATGTTGAAGAATGGCCTTGTTAATAAACAGGTATGTAACTCGAGTCTCTGCAAGAGTAGATTGGAACAGTTCTGGGTTTGGAACATTTGGCCTTTGGGTTGCACATTTTATGCATTTAAAGGGGGGAAAACATTCTTCAGTGCTGACTAATGATGGTTTGGCGGTAAACGTTGCAGAGCCTCGGCTGATCTCAGCAGGAGGATCATTTATACGAATTGGAAATGCCGCCAAATCTCTGAAACAAAATTGGCAGAAATGCAGCTGTGTTTTCACTGGGATGGGTATCTGAGTCCACATTCTGATCAGTAGCAGTTAACAAAACCATTCATACATTCAAGATGTCCAGAAGCATTACCTCACTGTTCCAGGATAACTAGCACAAAAAATACAGAGCTACATTAGCTTATTTAGGTGTAACTAGTTTCACTTCTAAACAACTATTTATGAAAATTGCTTTTGAAGATTTTTAAACCCAGACTGAAATGCATTCACTTACTTCTAATTTACTATGTAATGAACAAGATATGGAAATTACATGTATATAATTGCACAGATTATTGGAATTCATTCTAAACAAGATCATAACTTTAATTATTCTGTGATCTATATTAGTTGGAACGATCTTGACTTAATGCTGGTCTTTAATAGTCTCAACTCCTGAGGGAAAAGTTAGTCATGACAAATAATGGTTGATTCATTCAGTTAGTTTTGTTCTTGTTTTATTAGAGTTCAAACATTACAACCTTTTCCATCTATAAAGTTTAAGCAACAGTGCAAGTACATTCTGGAGAAATTGAGAGCTGGGATTTTTCCAGAATTGATTACGCTTATGTCCATTTCGCTATGCGGATAGATGTTTACTGTGTGAAGAAAGCTAACCACTTTAACTGCCAGATTAACTAGATTGCTATTATGTGTTTATTCAATGTTTGGTTTTGTGTCATTTATGTTCATTCTTATGTACTGTAACGCGCTACTTCCATCCATATTTTCTATCCCCCTTTTCCAGATTTATGGTGTTTTTGAAGCATGTGTTTCACAACCTGGTGCGTTTTCTCCGTTGGTTTGGTTTGTATATGAACACGGCAATTGCGCTCTGATCCGCCGCCAAATAACTGGGAAGAGGCCGACTCTAAAGTGGCTTGTTTATGGTGAGAAAGCAATCCAATCCAATGGTCCAATTAACCAAACTGTAAAGCAATGAATTGTGTTACATAGTGTTATGTAAACATGTTTAGTTGTGTGCAACCTGAAACAAGGGTTAACATGATCTTTGGTGATGAATTCTGTAGATGTCATCCTGGCAATTCAAAATTCATGTTATTTATAAAATACTTATTTATTTATTTAAAATATTTCCTAAAGTCTATTCATGCACATTTCAGAGTAACCTGAATGATAAATATTCTTTATGTAGGCTCGAAATAAATAGTGGAAATACATCTGGAATGCTGGAGGAATAAAAATCCCAAACATGCCAGGAAGACAGTATTTGTATTGTTCCTTTGTTTTCCTTTGTGTGTCAGTTTTACACATATTTGTATTTTATACTGTAGATTTTATGATACAGCCATGTAATCTAAAAAATATTGAGAAAACACTGAATGCATTTGAATCTCTGCTTAAATCTCTGAATGCATTTGAATCTCTGCTTCAAGGTTGAAAGACTACTGTCTACCACGTGTGCTAGCTTTGAAAAGAGATAATAGAAAATGAAGCATTAGCACATTAGCATTCGCACACTCGAGTTTCCCTTGGCACACGGTATGCATTTGCTGTGCCAGATCATGCAGAACGTCAAGGTCTCTGAACAGTCCACTTCTTGGCATGAAAATTGTATTTAAGGAAACGCCGGCTTTTGTTTCAATAAAAGTGTCGCCGCCTCTGAGTGCTGTTTGAACAGCTTGGCTGCTGGACAGCTGCAGACATGCTGAAAATCTAAAGTTATTGTTCTCAGAGAGCGCCTTCAAATAATCCGGCTATAAACGTTAACGAACGATAGCATACGATTCGCTTCACACTCCAGAAACGAAAGCTGGAATGTGCATGCATATTCTGCTTTCTTTTCATCTTGCACTCACAAGTGTTCACTTGGGGGAAAAAATCAGAACTATATTAACACATGAATCATTCCTAATGTGCTAATCTGAAAATATAATATCTACCTGAGATGGTTAAGTCACATATTCTCATCAACAAGCTGCAATTTGTCTTACTAACTTGTCAGCATTTGCTATAATGTAATTGATAACAAGCACTAACTTCACGGATATTCTGTAACAACGTATGTAACAAACACAAAGTATGAAATATAAACAAATCTGCAAATTATCACACCATCATGCCTTGATTATTTAAGTCGCAAAGTGTTCTATTCCTCACAGGTTACGTTACAGAACGCCTTTTCTATATGAAGTTCACTTGTTCTGGAAGCTGTTTTTTTTTTCTCACTCCTGCAAGGCGACTGAAAAATAAATATACAGTCACAAGGTCACCATATGGCTTATCTGTCTATCTGTTTTGATTCTAATTCCACCCAAGGGATATGGTGAGACTGTCAGAAAATAAACATATTAGCAAAGTGATGAGAGACATCTATTCTCTTATTATGGTGATTTATCGAAAGACCACCAGCTTTGCAGAACTGACTTTACAGAACTTATAACTCGGGACATGTGCATTCCAACAAATGATCTTTGAATGTACAATATACTATATTTCCCTTGCTTTATCTGTGTATTTGGTTTTTTTTTTTTGTTAAAAAATGTAATTGTAAGTTTACAGAGGTTTAATGGCAGTTGGTCCAGCTGTTTGTTTAATTATATATACAGTATGGGTTCTAATGAAACGGGTTGACTGGAGGAACCAGGGCTTCTGGAGAACATCACACACAATAACTTAATTGGTTTAAATGCTGAGCAGTGCTGCAGAAAGGCTGAACCATGCTAAAACAATCACTTACTAGCTTGTGAACATTCCTGCAATAAATACAGTCCAAAAATCTGCCCTAGCAAAAAATAAATAAATGAATAAAAAAAGTCTTCATTCCATTAGTTATGAAGCTCAAAATAAAATTTCCTCAGCTTTGTTTTTTGCCATCATATGTTCAAAACAATCAAATCCATATTAGCATATACACATACAGTGTTTCTACAGACAAACATTCATGTATTGTATATATAATTTATAGATTTCAATTAATATTAGCATTAACCTGATTGTGTAAACGTTATCCTGTGTGAAAACCAAATCCAGACCCTCTGCTTTGCAGTGTGCTGAGAGCCTGCTAGTGCTAATCCAGGACACACACTGAAGTACTGACACAGCTATTCTACAATATCCTATAACTTAAAGTATGGGTTCTTCCTCCAGTAATGTTGGATTAGTATTTGATAACTGATGAAATAAAAACAGTCGATAGTTCACTCAGAGGTTTTCTCTTCTTGTGTGGCTGCTCTGGTTTTTCCTCGGGTGAAAAACTGAAGGTCAGCTTGCTGGAGAAATGTTTTCTCTGGGTCGCTGCAAAGTAAAAGTCAACACAGCGACCTGTTTAACCCGAACAGCAGACATCTGTCTCTGCAGACACTCACTGCTTTGGGATTTTCTCTCACTTAAAGGCCATAAATCGTTAAACCCGAACAGAGTTTTTTTTTCTTATCAACGCCTCCATGTGTGTTTCATGTCACCTGACTCTGCTCTTATCGTGGGCTTTAGGTCTGTCAGTTCCTGTGATGTCAGTGTGGTCTGTGAATCTATAGGGGCCAGTGAAAAGGGTGTGGACTCTGGATTTGTTCAGGCCCAGTAATGAAACTATGGCCTTTGAGTCTGTCAAGCCCAGTGAAGAAGTCATGGCCTTCAAATTGGTCAGGTGAAATGTGAGAAGGTGTGGTCTCTAAGTTGGCCAGATCCACTGGAAGACGGTGTGGCCTCTGAATTGCTCAGGTCCAGTGAAGAAGGTGTGGCCTCTGAATCGGTCAGGTCCAGTGTAAGGTGCGGCCTCTGAATTGGTCAGGTTCGGTATAAGAAGGTGTGATCTCTGAATTGGTCATGCCCAGTGTAAGAAGGTGTGGCCTCTGAATTGGTCAGGTTCAGTATAAGAAAGTGTGATCTCTGAATTGCTCAGGTTCATTGAAAAAGACATGGAATCTGAGACTTTCAAACCTAGCAATTATATTTCCCTGAATCATTCTGGCCCATTGAAAGTGATGAGCCTTTGCATCTGTCCGGTCCAATGAGGAATATATAGCATCTGAATCTGTCAGGTCCAGTAAAGAAGGCATGGAATCAAAGATTTTCAGCCGCAGTGAAGGCGGTGCAGCCTTTGGCTATATCAGGTGTCTTGAAGATGATGTGGCCTCTGTCAGGCCCAGTGAAGAAAGTGTGGTCTCTGTATTGGTCAGGTCCGGTTAAGAAGGTGTGGCCTCTTAGTCTGTAAATGATGTATACTTGTATTATGATACGTCATATATATTCTGTACATAGATACAATATGTGGTATACAGTATGATGTCATGCTATCTCGTGTATATACCTATTACGCTATCATTCCGACACTCTACTTAGTTCAGTAGTGTGCTTCTTCAGACAGCTGTGTATTTTAGGACAGCTGCTTGTTACCATGTGATTGAGTGATGGTAGTTTGGAATGAATGAAGACATATTAAGTATGCTCAGAGGTTTTATTCACATTTGTAACCCATCTGCCACACCTGTCTTGTTTTTACAATCTGCTTGGATAGGAATCACTTATAGTACTAACATTTGGGACAGATGTACTCACAGGTGTTTCACTGATGGCTGGATCAAACATTAAATTTTACTGCAAAGTGATGAAAGGTCAGTGTGAGTGTGTGTGTGTGTGTGTGTGTGTGTGCACACCTCGAAAACTTTACTAGAACAAAGATGCATTACAGTATACTGAGTATTACTGAGACTATATCAATGTACAATAAGGGGGAACAAAACTTGTTAGGTAATCAGAGAATGAGACATTTCTAGAAATGCTTTTATAAGGACTCTCTTCGTGGATCAGCCATTTTAAGGCTTGGTCTAAAATTCTAGAATTCATAGAGCCAGTCTTTATTTTTTTTGTAAATAAAACTCCATCAATTAGTGTATTTGAGCTTGATTTGGGACAAGACACAACATGTCTTCAATTAACATGTGTTGAACATGAGTACAGCTTTCTTAGGGAGTAATTACATATGTGTTTTCACTGGTAGTTCATTGAAATATGAATCTTGTTCTTGCAATTTCAGCAAAAGTAGTTTTGCCCCCCCCAAAAAGTACAAAAGAAGTTGCAGCAAACACAAGCATTTTTGGTTGCAGAAATCACAGAAAACTCCTAGACGGAGTTTTACTTCCTAATATAATCCAGACATAGTGTTGTATTTGTTTTTTGGCTAATATAAAGTTTAAAATTTCAGAGAACTTCCATATGTAGATTATGATCACATATATATTAGACTGTGATTTTACGTAAATTGGTATTTTTGAATGAATCTATAACATTTATACATGTCCAGAGATCAGCACATGTAA
Organism: Hemibagrus wyckioides; assembly: GCF_019097595.1. Taxonomy (NCBI): domain Eukaryota; kingdom Metazoa; phylum Chordata; class Actinopteri; order Siluriformes; family Bagridae; genus Hemibagrus; species Hemibagrus wyckioides. The sequence continues at coordinate 19,425,516 of NC_080711.1, forward strand.
ACTTTGAATTTAATTTCAACTGTGTCTTTAAGAGTGATATTTGTGGGCAATGGAGATTAGCCATAAATCCCTAAGGAATGACTTAATTCTACTTTTTAATCTCAGTCAACTGTGTCGCTCTTCTTGTTCCAAACCATCACTCATTCGGGCCCTCCGTAATTGTTTCCATTTAGAAGCAGCACTAATAATTTCCCCTATTGTGCAATTTGTGTTTGTTAGTTGCCTGAGCTCGACTTCTGAACTTTGGCAAATCATTTCCTGAGTCCTGCTGTGGAAAAACAAAAGCTTTGCAGACCTTGCTGGCTAATGCTACATTCACATTATCCAATGAAGAGAAAAAACAGCATTTTAGGAAATGACCCAAATCCTAGAGCTTATGTTTAGAAAGTCTTCATGCTAGACCGTAAGCCCAGTATTGGCTATATACCAAAGACAAGAATTCATGGCTAATTGGTGGAGAGTTAGACATAAACAGCTATTTTAAGACATACTTAGAAGACAATGAAGCTGTCCATCCATCTAGTTAATTTTGTTAGGCTATTAGAACATTTGCCATTTTGGCTGTGCCCCAAAGGTTTCGATCCATTCAGCATTGTAATTGACAAGAATTCTAGAGAACTGAGTCATTATAAGAATCTTCTAGAATGCAATTAATCCAGCCATCGCTCCTTCTAGTTCACTTTATTACTAGAACAACTGTCATTTATGCCATGTCCCAAACCATCCATCCATCCATCCTTTCATCCATCCCTCTTGATTGTATTACTATAATACTGTATCAGCCATTTTGGCTCTGCCCAAACATTTGGATTAATTAGAAGTTATTTCTAGTTGAACAAAGTCATTAAGAATTTGCAAGAATGCAAATCATCCATCCATCCATCCATCCATCCAGGTTTCTGTTACTCTAGAACTTAAGTAATTTTAGTTCCCTTTTGTCATCTGGATTCATCGTGTGTAATTCTAGAGTCTTTTAGAAACAACAGAGCACTGTCTAGAATTGAAATCATCCATCCATCCATCCATCCATCCATCTCTTTATCTAGGTGGTATTTTCATTAGAGAATCAGTCATTATGACTCTTTTCCAAATACAGGAATCCATATCTAGAGTAAAAATGTACTTGATAGAATTGATTACTGAATATAATATTCAGATAGCTATCCACTGATCCCCAAAGCAGAACTAATATTGAATTATAGTTTTAGTTATAGTTAATTGGAACCTCAGATGAAAAAAATGCCAAATTGTATTATATTGTTCTTCCTAGTATATCATACATGACCTTTTAGGAAACATATGGAGCTTGATCCCAAATGGTAGTGTTTCAAACCAGGAAACTTACTGGTCTGGGAAAACTTTAAATGCAATCTAGATGGAATCTTCAAGTGACTCCAGAAAGGGAGGCGTAGGAGGAACACACTGATGACATCAGAAGCTTGGATAAAAAGAGTTGTTCCAGGAGTAACAGAGGGATACTGGTGCTCGAACATGTAATTTTGGGTTCTGTTGTCTCTGAATTTTTATATTTGCTTATGAAAACAGACATTTACTTTGTAGGGTCATTATCCATGATGTAGGTATAATCCACTAGTTCTATACTTTTTATTCATTTTTATCTATTTTTCTGACTTCCTCCCTCAAGGCCCAGACTTGGGTGAAGGGTTTAGTAAGCAGTTAGAAAACTCTTTTTCATTGCAGAAAAGGAAAACAAATTTACCCCACATTTCACAGTCAGGACTGTGTTCAAAATTGATTAAGGTGACTTCCAAGGGCTGAAAGAGAACCAAAACGGCAAAAGGGTCTCGGTTTATAGGGTGTCGGCAGATTCTTTTCAAGACCTATTTACTTTACAAGCAGTTCACGTGTAGGTGCATAATTAGAAACGTAGCCTCGCTGAAATGCTAACACGTGGGGCTCCTAACGTCGTTGCGGCTAACGGATAGCCATTACGCTGCAGTAATGACTAGCTGGCTCTGCATTGCCCCTCTGATTACACATTTGCTTACCAAAGAAGGCATTCATTTGACACATTATACTGGTTTTAAATGATTTTATAAGCTAAGAAATATAGTAGATCGCAAACTACACAGCAACATAAACACTGGTACGTTTAGACAGCAACAGGACCACAACGGTCAGTTATATAAATTGAGCAGCCTGTTATTTAAGGAATAAAGCAAAGGCGTGCTGTTACCGGAAAATAATCAATGACTGGGTGGTGTGATGCATTTTTTGTGTTACCATTGAAAATGTATAATTTGTTATATAACACGATATCCTGAAGTGATTTATTGCACTTCTGACTAATCAGAATTGAAAATTCAACAGTGATGTGGTATAATTAGAAAGAACACAACGACTAAAAATTAGCTAATGTAATGACTGCTTACATTAGCCTCATAGCTCTAGTGCAAAGCTAGCTTTGGAACTAGCTTTGAGCCACTGTTGCAAAGTTATCTACACCTTTTAGAGCATTTCCCCAAATTCCATTACCTGTGGAATAAGACTTTGAGGATGAAGGTGTGTGTGTGTGTGTGTGTGTGTGTGTCTATTTCGCCTGAGTGTATCCTCACCCAGGTGCGGTTTAAAAGCCACCAAAAGCTTATTACACTAAGCTAACTCCATCCATGTAGTAACTGAAATACAACACCCCAAAAGGTTAAAGGTTGCCATTAAACATGCAGACGATTTCGTATCAGGGCCCAGCAGCAGGCACAAATATTATTGATAAGGAAAATTCAGGAGTGCATTAAGAATTTCCTGAGAAGTTTGTAGGCAAGAATGTTGCGATTTATTTTTAAGCTAAAATACGACTTGCAAGTTTGGAAAGAGATTAAAAGTTGAAGGCTGTGTCCTAAATGGTAGGGTTTTGTGTTGAGTTTTTTCAGTCTAGCAGTAGGGATAACGCACATTTCAGGTCAGCATAAGTGAAGAGTGGCTAGAAATGAGAATGCCGTTAACTTACGCTACTGCGAATTTATGATTTAAAAATGGCTGACATTCTGGAGATAACTACAGATTTTCTGCTACATAACAACTAGATACTGAAGCCAAACTTGGAGCTGAAATTCAAATCCCTGCATCCTCTAAATCACAGTACTGTTGATTTTTCGAGTCAAGAGATTTCTTTTTATAGATTCATTTTCTATAACAGCAGCTCAGACAGTAGTGCAGATCGCTTCTATAGTAACAATTTACATAAGGACATGGGGCGAACAGTAATCTTGAACAACAAATTAAAAAATGATTAATATCGTCAGGGTATTTTTTGGGGGTGGGGGGAATGATGACTCCTATGCCAGGGTTTTGAAAGAGCCAGAGGTAAAGCTGTTACTTTTGCAATAAAGCTGAAAACATGACAAGCTGAAACTTACTGATCCACTGCCTTATGTGTGCCTTTAGACAGTTAAAAAGTAGGACATGCCATTCTTTATTTTCTCATGTATTTTAATTCTTGGCAAATTGCTGTGGTATAAGAGAAATAAAACAATGTGTTTTATTTTAATCAACAACGATGTGTACTTTTTGGGGGAAAAATGCTCTTATCGTTTCACCTGGTGAGGCAGTGAGGTGACATCTGGTGCTAGCTCAGGGAGGACAGAATTCTCCCATAGAGCAGAAGGGCAAAAGCTTGATCTTGATTTTCAGTATGAATACAGTCAATGAAGTGGGGTCTCAAGATCCTTTTTTTTTTTGGTTTTAAGCAGGAGGTGTCAAATCTTACCACAGGGATAGCTGGCTTGTGGCAGCCAAGAGTTTGATCCTTTGTTGCATTTTGTGTCATAGTAAACCCAACTGTTGGATTGTTTAACCACTAAAAGGGACTTTGAGCTGGGTTCAGACCATGATGAGAGAGGGTCATTTTACCGAACAGTAATCCTGCTCAGTATGAGAGGAACCACAAGTTCAGACATTTGGTGCTTGTCCTTGGCTGAGGAACCACTGGTGCAAAGCTTCCATCTGTGGGATTATGACTGAACACCTTTGAGTCAGAATCCTGCCTAAATGTAACAATACCACAGCACCACAGGTCTTTGGTTTGTCTGGTGTAGCCGCGGAGTCCCCCATGGTGTTAAATGACTCATAAGCAACCTGATTCTGGGTTGAGGTGTCATCATGCGGCACTATCATCAAGTGTAACAGCACATCACCAGTTGATTCACCAAAGGCTTCCAACCTACATATTCTTAGATTTTCTCCAAAACAGGGACTCGTTTGATAGAATCCCTCTAAGAAGACACACCCTTGGACCGACTCGTGTAACAAATTAGCGACAAACACAAAAGTTCCAACACTGAAAGAAAAATTTGATTAAGCATTTCATTTCCACTTTGGGTTTGTTTTACATCGAAGCAGAAACCCTCCGGTACTCCAAAAAAAATATCATATATATCAAAGGTGCTCTAAATAAGGTAATGAAAAAGCCGCATCACACTTTAATTGAACGGAATTTCATAACTGGCTTTGATGAAATCGTAAACGACAGCGATGAGAGAACACGATACTGTTTTAGCACTGCCAAATTCATAAAAATTGCAATATTAACTGGATTAGGTCACTTAGTTTGGCTTCACAACATACAGCGTTTCACTTTTAATACCAAGCCTCTGAGTAATCAAACTTTCCATTGGACCCTGTTGTGTGTGAGAGTGTGTATAGATGTGAAAGAGAGAGACAGACTGTGATATGATCTATGAAGGAGAGACCTTTGTCTCTGAGTGATCTCCTGAAGTCTATTACTCTGAAGAATGTTTGATGGTATCACAGCCAAGTGTTTTTTTTTCCTTTCGCAGATGCTGAAATTGTTTCCAAATGGCCGTGAAATTGAAAGGCTGAACACTGAGCCCTTTCGGGTGTGTTATTGTAAAACGGTATGAAACAGATCTCAATTAGGGAAAGGTGTGGCTCAAACATTACGAGTGCACTGATGCAATATTGTTAACATTTCCAATTATCTAATAATAATAGATTTTATTATATGGAGCATTTGCAAAGCCATCTTTTTCTAATTTTTTTTTACAGTAATATATTCTGGTCAAAATGGAGAACATGATCCTTAGCGATTTATTACATCTAATATATTCCGATTAAAAAAAATAAAACAATGCACGAAAAAACATCTATGAGAATTTTGGGATTCCCGGAGTGTGCCGAGTAAAAGAATGCAACAGATTTTAACAGATGCATAGATCTTGTTCCAAGCATTTTAATTTATACCCAATGAATTCCTTCCAGCATGTTCATTTTAGTAGCAAGGCATCTGAGTTCTGCAAGTGTTCTATTGCAAGCCATGTAGTTTGTGCAGCAATTTCTTGGATGATGTGAATGGGGAAAAATACCATGACGATATGAAAGCAGAGTTGGCATGAAGCAAATTGTATCAGCTGGAGCAAAAATTGATGAAGGAAGCTTTTGAAAAAAAGAGCAAAGAATGCGGAAAGATTATCAGCATTAAGGTTGTTTGAAACAAGAATGACCGGACAGATTCATTTTAAATTAAAGACTTGGCCAAACTTGCACCAACAATTTGGATTTGTACTGTCCACTACTGTATCCCGTTCATAAGAAGACTATTAAGAAGACTATTTATTTACTTATTTTCAGACCAGAAATGACTTGCATATCAAAACACACATCTGGTGCTAGAAAGAAGCCAAAGGACAGGGCTTTGAACTGGAATGTCTAGCTTTGGATGAATAACCTTGGAAGGCATCTATGTGGGGCAATAGGGACATAAAAAGAACCATTCTGCAGATCCACTGAATTGGTCCTGCGAATACTGTAGATCTTCAACCTTACAACACCAAAAGGGAGAGGGGGGGTTCACTTGAGCCCACTGATATCTAAAATAGGATGGAAACTGCTGTCTTTTCTCTGAAGGTAGTAGAATCCCTTATTTTGAACTGCAGGATCTATATTTTCAGTCATGCCTGTGTCCATGAGAAACGTTTACAACTTTATTGGTATCCGATATTGATTTGGCCCTGAGCTTTGAAAAGGTTGAAGTTTGTTGCCATGTTACATTGCCACCAGGAGGACCCACTAATCTGATCTACAAGCTGCCCAATGGGTGATCCTTGTGGCTGTTAAGTATCCTTTCACCAGCCCCTGCTCAACAGGGGTTGACTCTTCAGTGGTGTGAATGGCAGCGTACTGTATTGGTCTGTTCCGTGAGATGGGTACAGTACGTGAACCTCAGATGCCCTTATCACATTGAGAGCATGATTCTTCAAAGGTTCTCTTTGGCCAAGGCAAGACGATTCCACATTGCACAGGCCTGTTAGCATGATCAGTGTTGGTTTTATGATTCCGAAACCAGTACTTTCCTGTCCCCAGCTTTTTTTTTGGTGTCAGGCCAGAAGAGAAACCCCTGTACAAAGGTCAGGGGTTGATTTGTACATGTCTGGCCGGGTGGATATTGTGCAACACTCAGGTTTGCAGAGAGTTGCCCCATATCCTGGTTCAGGTGTTGCACCTCTAGGAGCAAGGTGATATGTAGATGGTACTGATTTCACTAGTGTTAGCAGTTAAAACAGTTAATATATTGCCTGTATGTACTTCATTTGATGCAATATTGTAGAATGTCAGTAGAATGGTGCATCTGTATTTAGCATTTCAGCAACATGCATCTGAGAAAACAACTTGACATAAGTTATACTGAGCAGTGCAGTGAGCAATGCTAATAAGAAACCCATTTGGGAGCCTTATGCTTAATGAAGCATTATGATTTCGGGCTGACCCTCCATCTGGCTGTCCACGTGTCCCTCCGAGATTCTTCTTAGTGTTATGTATTCTGGACAAGTGCTTGAATCTTTGTAGGAATCCAAACTGATTACATTTTGGAATTGATCCAAACAGGGTCAAGGTCATTTCTTCAAAAGCTTCTTTTCTGTTTGTCATACGTAGAGGCTACTTACACATTCATGGTCGGGAACTCTGGCTGTCTACTATTATTGTCATTGGTCCATCCATCGCTCTCTCCATGACTTTGCATCTGGCCATTCATGCATCGGTCTGAGATTCTTGTTAGCACGATATCTCAAGAACAAATGCTTGAAAGTTGGTAGGATTTATGTGGAGTTATCATCGTAGCCAGCAGGAACTGATTAGATTTTGAAATTGTGTGGATCAGGGTCAAGGTCACAGCAAGATCAAACATCTGCAATAGTTTTTCTTTAGTAGCTTCCTTCCTGTCTGAAGTATATTTTAAGGGTATTTCTGGCATACAAATAAGGACCAAAAGGGACTAGACTGGGATAGAGACTAGTCTCTAAATATTTCTTTTAATGTGCAGTGTGTGTGAACAATGAAGTTATATACACTGAAAAATCAACAGCACACTTCTGAAAACTACCCAAATGATCTGTAAAGCAAAACCTGAATGAAGCCGGTATCTTTTCCTCCAGCAGCACCTATCACAGAAAAGAGCAGAAAAAGCAATATGAGGAATAAGAGTGGCTTGCACAATCAGGAGTAGATGAATAAATAACTACAGTGTGTTCCTGTGTGTGCCTTTTCTATCAGGAGCTGTGCTAGATCCGAGAAATGGTCAATGTGGAAAAAGTTTCATTGTGGTCTCATCAAAGCACAGACACACACTCAGGCAGCGCTGCTGGGGTTCGACTGCAGGAGAGAGAGAAACTGAATCATTTGCTGTGGTTTCAAATCGTTCTCATCAAGGAACTTCAGTCTCAACATGTGTGCACACACACACACACACACACACACAAAGAAAGGCCAGACGCATCTTTGATGAGATGCATCAAACACACAGCACACTATACACATCCCTCCTCTCTTTATCTCTCTCTCTCTCTCTCTCTCTACATTCTTGATCTCTTTCACTCTACCCATCTGTCTTTCTGTGATGTGTCTTCTCTCTGAGCTTTGGTGTGTATACACACACACACACTTCAGAAACATCTCGTAATTGGACTTCTGAGAACAATAATGTGTTTCATTAGTCACACAGAGTCATGTTTAACAAATCTGTGTGTTTTAATTTTTTTTTTTTGTAGCAGTGTTTAATATCTTTTTCTCTTTCTCTCTGTCTGTATGTGTATACATATGTGTTATGGCTGGGAGACATTTATATATAACAGATATTTGCTGTGTCTGTTAAGAGTGTGCGTATGTGTCTATGTGAGTGTGTGAACAGGCAGGAGTGTGTGTGGAAAGTTTCTATCTACTCCTCTTTGATAAGATGGGCGGAGAAAGATTTCACACACACACACACACACACAGAGAGAGAGAGAGATCAGATGGTCTTTATTAAGAGCCACAGCTTTTTTTATGCCCATAACACAAACACTCTCCATCCCTTTCTCTCTCTCTCTCTCTCTCTCTCTCTTTCTCACTTAAAGGTACACCTCATCACATACACACACAATGAGGTAAAAACTTACCCATCAGCAGCTTTCTCTCACCGTACACCGCATTAACACTTTCCGTTAACACCATCAGCCTGATAATTTCCATTAACAACTTCTGCCCAAAGAGCAGGCATGCATGGTAGCTAGCACTGTGCTAACAGTTGGTGTTAACAGTTAATAAACACAAACCGTCTCTTCACCACTTGTTCACAAATTAGTCAGGTTAAGCTTTAGGAGAACTGTCTATACTCAAACTTGGTCCAAAGTCTGAGGTGAAATGGAGATTCAGTCAAGACCAAGACTTCAAACACAACACAACTGTAGGGCTTTAAAAAATAATTCATAGAAAATACACACTGAAAAATGAAGTATTGTTTTTTCCCCTTTCTATAAACAACTATGGTCCATTGACATTGACTTGCAATGATTTCACTATCCTATAAAATAGCACCATGTCTGTTTTTCATTAATTATTATTGGATCATCAGATTGATAATGATGATGATCATGGTTGATGGTTTGAAGAACAAGCTGACCAAGCACTCTGATACACTACATGGCCAAAAGTATGTAAACATCCGACTTTTCCATGCATAGGTCTATTTGCCCAAGCTTTTGTAAGCATACAATTACACAGAATGTCTTGATTTCCCTTCACATCGGATCTAAGAGGCTTAAACCAGTTCAAGTGTAAAGATTCCCCTGTACAGAAGACAAGCTCCAAGAAGACCTGGTTTGCCGAGGTTGCACTGGAACTACTCAAGTGGCCTTCAAAAAGCCCTGACTCTGACTCAACCCCACTGAACATCTTTGTGATGAATTGGAACGCTGACTGCACCCCAGGATCTCCTCACCATGACTCACATGTCTGATCTCACTAATGTTCTTGTAGCTGAATAAACACAAATCCCCACTGCCACGCTACAAAATCTAGTGGAAAATCTTCTTAGAAGAGTGGAGCTCATTATAACAGCAGACCAATTCCTTATCAATGAGTCTCTTTAGGGTTTCTTGATTTCAAAGAAATAAAAGCAAAATCAAGCAAACTCTGTGATCTTTGGAGGAGCTTGTTATTTTGGAAAATGACCACAGATTTTCTGCAGATTTGGGTAGATATGTTGTGTGACATCACATGCACCAACCATGAGTACAACTATCATAGAAAGTTATCAGCTTTGTATCTTTACTGGGAGGAGATTAAAAAAGGAACTTGTAATTTCACCAATTTACAAATTTGGAGGGGAAATCACAAATGTTGAACAAAAAAAATCACAAATTTTGAAAAAGTAATCAGACATTTTTAAGAAAAAAAATCAGAAAATTTGAAGAAAAGGAAATCACAAATGTTGAAGAAAAAAAAACAAATTCTGAAAAAAATTAATGGATTTTGAAAAAACAAATCATGATTTTTGAAAAAAAAAAAAAAATACAAATGTACATATTTTTGACCAAAACAAGGAACTGAACTGATTCATATTATCAGCTTCGGAATGGGAGGCTCAACCATGTAGTGCTGTGATTACCTGACCAGGAGTCACATACTTCTGACCATGTAGTGTATACTTACAGCTCACTTAATGTCTTCATAACTTTATGCATCCTCTTTTCAAGAATAACAGGCTGAAGTACAAAAGTCAAACTTGATAGACATCCCCTTCTATCAAGGGAGATGTCCAGGGTGTATCCTGCCTTGATGCCCGATGACTCCTGAGATAGGCACAGGCTCCCATGACCAGAGTATAGATCGGATAAGTGGTAAGGACGATGAAAAAAAAAGAAAAAAAACCTGACCACGCCCAGTTCTCATGCGACTGTCCAAGTCCTGCTTATGTTTGTAATTTCTTTATTAAATCCTTACTGCTGGTAATATGGCTTCTTGTCATTTATGTTAACTGTCAGAGACTCGTTTTGATTTGATTTCACGCCACTCTATTACGTAAACACAACAAATCGGGTCCATAGACACTCGCTTGGGCAAAATATTCCCTGGTCGTTATCTGCACAGTGTTTTCTAGGGTTCTCAGAACATTGATACCGGATGCTGAAACTTCATTCAAAGTTCATTTGCATCTTAGACATTTCAAGGTCTGATGTACGTTACTAAAATAAACGACTAAAAGCACTTGAGGAACAGAATCATTTGGCATCAACCGGATGTGACTCTGCCCTCCAGTATCTGAAACTTTTTTGAGTCACTTCACATGAATCTGTTAAAAGCAGTTATACAAACACACACACAGACACACACAGATGTGTTTGGGCTTTAATCGTTCAGCAGAGGAAAACTGATACCACATTCTTAATAAATCCCTCTCTTAATTCTCAAAGCTTCAAAGTGTCCGTGTGTGTGTTTGTGTGTGCACGCATGTATGTAATTTCTGTTTTTTTTGTTTTTTTCTAATCGTGACAATCTGTTTGGAAGGCCGATGCTTAGAGAGATGTTTCTCTCTCTCTCTCTCTCTCTCTCTCTCTCTCTCTCTCAATGGTGGTTTGATTTTTACTCTTTTTACTCCAAACCTTCCCTCGCTGACATCACTCATTACATCACAAGGAGCAGCGCAGCAGGCCTTCATTAACAGGAATTCTTTTTTTTCCAGCCCCCGGAGGGGTAATTACAGGAACAATTACACACTCTGGGGGCCAAACGTGCACAAGTCAGGCCTCGTCTCACATCCTTGCAGCCACCTGCGGTTAAATCCAATCATGCTGTGTCCTAAAGCCTGAATGTGCTACTCCGGGGAATTTTAGTTCCATCACTGGCTCTGTCCCAAATACAAGAATTGAAGTGTTTGGAATGGTTTTCTGGAGTAAATAGGGTGTGTAGATCAGGACACGCCCAGAGTGAAGTGAGGAGTTTGAGATGGTGGCCAATAAAGTGAATTTGAAATGTGGTTTAAGCTTCATTCTTAGGTTCAAGACCATGTCTGGAACAGCATCCTCCTACCTCAACACTTTACTCTTTGTTCTCTCACGCAACCTGTGATCAGCTTACACCTGGTAGTGCCTTCTCAGGGAGACATGAGCTCCTTTTTCCAGAACTTTCCAACGAACTATCCCTCAGTGATGGAATGAACTTCTGACCTCGATCTGGACAGCACTATTTTCAAAAAAAGGCTAACTCTTCCATGAACACTTAACTAACTAACCCTAGCTTGCCTCGATCCAAAAAAAAAAAAAATTGCACTTACCCTAGCTCTTACCCCTGTGCTCTGTGCAGTGGCTCCTTTAGTACTCCATTAAAAGTTTGTAAGGAAGTATTGTCTGCTTTCTTTTTGCTCATATTTCCTCATCAAAAGCATCTGCTAAATGAATAAACGTAGTTTGATCCAAACTGCACCCTGGGCTAGACATAATTGGTAAATAAGTGCACTACATAGTGTTTCAAAAGTAGGGATAAAAGACGAAGGAGGAAACTATTAAAAGTGACACATGGATGCAGAACACCTTGTATGCAAAGAAATATTGCAATATTATACGGGAGAACCCAAATATTCAGCGACGTGCCAGAAAGCTTTGGAAGCCTGATGTTTATAATTTGTGCGATTATCTTCTGTCAGGATGATTCAACTGTGTTTAGACATGAGTCTTGAATCGTGCCTCCTTTATTTTTTCTCGTTTCATTAACTTTATTTCATAGAGTACATTGCAGTGATGGGGATTGGAGGGAATTCCCTTCATATCATATCTGGACTTGATAATTCCCCTTCAAGCTGCATGTAATGATTTAGGAGTCGAGAAGTTATCAGTCCTTTCAGCAGTTATGTGCTTTAACAGCCTGATTTACTCAGGAACATTTTGTTTTATGCTATAGACCGGTGGTGTGATTAAAAGTACATCAGTTTGCTGAGCTAATAATTCAGATGACCAGATTTGAGTCAGATTTCCACACTGGAGTCAGATTACCAAATTTGAGTCAGACTACCAGATTTGCACATTATAAAGTTCCCCCAAATAGTCATCTTTTATACAACATCAGAAATAGAAGAAACTTCTGTTAGAACATACTACTGAAATTATATGCACTGGGATTCAGACTCAGACACAATTAAAGATTTATGTACTGTTCAAAAAGTAGGAAAAAAGAAGTTCATTTAAGCACATTTTTCCTTAAATACTGAAATTTCTGACTGTGCCATAAGTTTCATTCTAATTGAATTCTTTATAACCATTTGATATTATTTTTTTTCCCTCAACCTGCAACTCCAGATGTCCAAGTACGTATATAGTCCAGATACTGAACCTGAATTGCACATTAAGTAGACCTACAGATAAAGTCCTGGCCTGATGATGCAATATAGACATCTGACAGACAGCTCATGGGGGCAGTGGTGGCTCGGGGAAGACAGGGTTCAAGCCCCAGCACCTCCAAGCTGCCACCATTGGGCCCCTGAGCGAGGCCCTCAACCCTGTCTGTTCCAGGGGCACTGAATCATAGCTGCCCCTGTGCTCTGACCCCAACCACCTCGGCTGGGATATGCTAAGAAAGGAATTACACTGTGTTATAATGTATGTGTGGTGATAATGCAGGCTTCTTCATGTTTTTGGGGCTAATTTGTGAGGTAACTTGTGTGCGGCTGCATGGTTCCAGTTCCCCTGCTCGAATATTTTGCACATAGATTCATTTTCAGCATCATTACAGACTCATTTTAAACCACTTCAGTGCTACTAAGTTTGAGCATCCATTTAAACCTTGTTTTAGAACGTGTCCGAATCTTTATTGAGCGCCTCATTAGCTGAGGTGCTGTTGAAAATAAAATAAAGACATAATTATTGACATTACTGAAATTAAAAAGCTATAATTTAGGTAAGAGTGTTAAACACACTTTTCAAGGTTACCTCAGGATAACTGCAGAAGTTAACCGTAAAACTAAAACACACACACACACACACACAATCTGCTTTTGCTAACGTTCAATAATTTATAGATTTTTAAATAATCACTGTATAGCTTTGGAGTTCAGCCTGGCTTTTAGCCTTTAAGTGCACTTTAGTGATACAGCCCTTTCGGGAGTATATTTTTACAGTTTTCACTGCTTACACTGGACGGTCATGTTTTTACGACCTCTGATGTCACTGATGTTTTTATTGGCTTGTGAAGGAGCAAAGCACTGTGTGTATTCATGTGTATTGGTTGCCAAACAGTGCAACATCAAAATGTACCTTAGCTCTACTCTCACACTAACTAAAAGGCTTTGTTCTAATACTGATCCTAATGCAAAGTTGTCAGCGTGCGCTTGTGCACTCAATTGCCTTTTTATTGTATCAGATTTGGAAAGTAACAAACTACAGTTGCCCTTGTTTGAGTTCTTGAATACAGAATTCACTGGAACACTACTTTTTTGAGTATACATAAAATATCACTGTTACAGAGTCAACAAATTATTACTGCACTAAACTCCATAAAACTGTGAGATGTGACTTCATAGATGCATTAATGGCTGGAGAAAATTTTGGTATTCACTGCATTCCTTCCTTCCTTCCTCCCTCCCTTATTTCCTTCCTTTCTACCTACCTACCCACCTTCCTACCTTCCTTCCTTCCTTCCTTCCTTCCTTCCTTCCTTCCTTTCTACCTACAGGAAATCATGAACTTACTACCTTCTAGGTAGGTAGTGACCATAAATTCATACATTGAGGTCAGTCTGTTATCTAACATTCATCTAAAAAAAAAGAAAAGAAAAAAGTAATATGCTGGCCCTTAAGGCGGCCAGGGCACTCTATCTGGGAAGAAATTGGAGAAGAAAAGTCACCAAGTGGTGCGTTAAAAACAGTACTGGAACACATCCCTGAAAGCACAAAGATACCCGAACTTTGATTCATGCGCTCTCAAATGTCTATTCTGAGCGACCGTAGGCGTAGACATCAAAACAGAAATGTCAATCTGTAGCATTGCGGTGTGCGGAACTACACCACAGTTCACCAAAGGAGCTCGCTGTGATCTAGAAATTGTTTATTCATCATAAATGACAGAGGGAGAAAGAAATGCGGCCTATTGTTCTACGGCGAAGAAGGAAACCTCAAGCAAATGTCGAGAGTGTAAAAATAAACTTACAGTTACAAGATGAAGGAACACAGAACAAGACACAGATGAGGAAGATGAAGAAACCTGAAGAAAGATGCCACTTTCTAAACAAGCTAAATGTGCTGTTTTGTTTATCTCATGATTTTAAAGCATCCTAATTGTAATTTTAAAAATTTCTTACCTTGTTCACTGTTACATGATTTCCACAATTCGGAGACATGTTGCTATACTGTTGCTATGGAGTCATAAAGACCACACTGAACCCAAACAGCTCGCCACTTGCGGTTTCAACTAAACTCAGAAACACGTACATATTTAAACCTAAGTATCGCTTTCAAGCTTCACATGCTCCTACTCCACGTCACTGCATCCACACAGGAAATAAAGGACACAGGTTATATAGGGATTATAGTTAGTACTAGCACTCGCTAATTGACCGTTCTCATCGTCCCTCATTCTAGCTTTCCCATTACGATGATGCCCCACTTGCCACATAGCTAATTTTAATTTCATTTGAATGTATAGTGTACTAGCAGGCCTCCTGGTGGTCCAGCGGCAGGATCCCGTGCTCTCATTGCCTGGGTTCGATTCCTGGGCAGGGCACCAACCCAGGCACTAAAGAGTTAACTCTCAAAATGGGATCAAAATGGGAGGGTTGTGACAGGATAGACATTCAGCATAAAACCTGTGCCAAATCCTGCAGATCAAATGATCTGCAAAAAACAGTGGACCCTGCCATTGCGTGGGACAAACGCTAGGACAACAAAAAAATATATGTGTGTAAATATAGTGTACAAGCAAAGCTACAACAAACACCTCTACATCAGTGCATATTTTCAAAGTCAGCTTCCGCAGATGCTTAAGTACTATATACTTAGGTAGAGGTAATGAGGTTTTGCAATGATACCTCTACACAACGAACGCAGGGCTAGATTAGAGAATCGACATTTAAATCTCATTTTATTGATGTTACACAATGAGACATAATCTGGAATCTAAAAGACAAGCGTTTGATTAGATGAGACGAGACGTAACTTAATTAAACCGCCAGAGGGGAAATTTACGTTGACAGCAGCGGAAGAAAAAGGAGAAAGATCAAATAACAAAATGAAAAATAAAAAAGGATATATTTTTTTGACAGCTATGGGAATAAAAGATAAACAAAAAATAGAAAAAAAAAATAGAAACTTTAAAATAAATCAAGGTGTACATATGCTAGAGTTCTATATATGTCTGCTGTGTGTGTGTGTGTGAGTGAGTGTGTGTGTATATTCATGTGTATGTACCTATGATAGAGTTCTTGTTATTTCTACAAGTGTGTGTGTGTGTAAGTCTGTGCATGTGTGCACATGTATATATGTATATAAGGTAGAGTTCTAGTTATTTCTACAAGTGTGTGTGTGTGTGTACATTACTAGACCACACCATATTAAAAGATCACTTGAAGTAAGGGTTGTTCATAATTTTATCCGTAACAAATTTAAAATTTTTGAGATAATCCATAATGTTTGTGTCTTCCGATGTGTAAACTTTTTTTGTGGAATTAAAAAGGATGATTTTCACTCCCTGAGTTTCAGTGACCCCTTTATCCTTCTCAGGGTTGCTGTGGATTCAGATCAGAGCTTCTCCTGGGAGCCCTGGGCATGAGGCAGAAGGAATACACTGTGGATAGCATGCAAGTCCCATTACAGGGTCAACACACATACACACACACACACACACACACACATATTCACAGTCCGTCATAACTGGGGCAATTACTTAGCCTATCCACCTACTGGCATGTTTTTAGAAAACCCGGGACCCTATGAACAGGCAATTAAGTTCACATGCAACTCCTTAAATGAAATTACATCCTGCCTACGTTTATCTTTTTAAGGGTAATAATCGTCGACATAATTACTAGCCTACTACAGTCATAGTAATAAACTCAAGAATGTATTGTTCATGTTTTGGTTTTTAGCTTGTACCTCATTGTGTAACCTACATATAAATGTTGCTTCTCAAATTTCAGTCTGTCTCTCTCTTTTTTGGCGCTTGTGTGAAAAGTCATCCTATGAAACTGATCCCCATCTTAAACAGTAACACATGTACAGTAATTAGTATGGGGAATTACAACATTGCAGTTCATTCAAAACACTTCTTTCTGCAAGGAGACTTTTGAACTCGATCATAATTATTAACAATTAAAGTCAAAGCATTACACAACAAAACCACACACACACAAACCCAACCCCTTTGTATATTCAGCTATTTGTATTTCCAAGTCAAACTGAGAAAAAATTAACCAAACCTCTCAGATCACGTGTCTAAAAACGGTACTTTACCAAATTATTTAAATAATTTGATAGTTTTAATGATTTTAACAATTTGTGCTAATCATAAATAAAATAAGTAAATAAATATGTAAATACAAAGATTATTTTAATTTTTTTAATTTTAATTTTTTTTTTTATAAAAAATATTTTACATGAGATTTTCACTTTTAGAGTTTTAGCACTTTTACAGCACAGTAACTTTAAAAGTTACTTTACTTCAGTTATTTTAGTTCTAACTTTAGCTCTTAGTTCTTAGAGTGCAACAAAAATGCTACAACAATTACAGTTAAATTATTCCAATCAATAAGTTTTTAAACTTACATAGCAAACTTACAAAACTGTTACCTTAAAATCATTATATTACTATAGCAATGATTAAGTTACTGTTTTGCTAATAAATCATTTTTCTATATTAGAGATTTGCATATATACATTATTAATACATTATTAAGTATGACATTAGTACACAAAGTATGTAGCAAAGTCAATTTTTTTACTGCTCAAAAGTCACTGTATTACTACCCTGAAATTCCAATACTAGTTTATATAAAGGTGCGGGGAAAAAATGACTAAATTAAGGTTCCTATACTACTTAATACTCCAAATATACTTATTAAACTTACTATACTAGTACCTTTAACAACTACTGTAATGTCTACAACTTAAAAGTTGCTATACTGTTAAGCACAGGTTACTAATGTACATAATTTAATATAAAAAGGTAAAATTATAAAGAAAAAAAATATTACTTAACTAAAAAATATACTTATTACTAGTACTTAAACTATTGGTTTGATAGTTGTATTAATTTAACCAAGTTAAAATGATAACAACAACAAAAAAACATTAATAACAATTTTCTATGCTACAATTACCATGCCTTAAAAATTCCTGAATATACTGTATTAATTAACAATAATATACTATACTACAGTATGTATATTAAAGTAACAGTTACTAAACTACCATGGTAGATTTACTACAATACTTGAAATAGACTGTAATCAGACTGAAGGTACTACTAGCATTACTAGTATATTAGTTACTAGCTAAATACCACACTGTTGCTACTACTTCTATACTTCTATACTATAATTTACGGTAAGTTACTCTGACATTACTGGAAAGTTAACATACAGCTGCAGGTTACTCTACACACAACAGATCAAATGCCAATTACATTACTTAATTACGTTAAGTCTGTGGCTGGAGAAGAAAGAGCTAGGGATTGAGTATGTGAGGTTGGAGGAAAGAGGGAGAGAGGGATTCCTGCAGGAGCTTTAAAGTGGGAGATGAGGTCTGCTTCATCGCACGAACCACATGAGAGCTAAACACTTACAGACGGGTACAACCCCCCATCCGTCCATCCTCTAGCTCTCTCTCTCTCTGTCATAACCACCCCCCAACAAAAGAAACCCCATTTCCCTCTATGGTCCCCCTTTTATTTGACAGTAGCTAAACTCTTTGGAGGAATCAACAGAGAGGTGGTTTGGCTATGCTGTATCTTATAACGTATTGCTGCTTAAACGTGCTTAAATAAACACAAGTATGTTGTGCTTTACTTCTTCTTTCTCTCGCTCTCTGGTTCTTTTCATATAGTGGAGGTTTAATAAAAATACTCCAGCCTATTTTCACACGTGTCCTATCTCTGCAGTGTCTTTCCACTGCTGCTGGCCAGACACACACACACACACACACACACACACCCATGTTATTTAAATGTCTGTGCGGTCTGGGAAAAAGATTTCAATGTACTGTGGGGAGAGAGAGAGTGAGAGAGAGCAGTTGGATGATGTGTACTTGAATATTTGAGCGTCTGAACAGTCCAGACAAGGTTTCACAAACACACACACACACCTTGGGATCATCTAAGCAAAAGACATCACAGACTTTAAAGTTAAAAGTGCAATTCTATTCTGTTCTGTTCTATTCTACAGCACATGCTATTTATCAAATTACGTGTGTGTGTGTGTGTGTGTGTGTGTGTATTTGTGTATGAGAGAGAGAAACAGACAGAAACTAAAGAAATACAGTAATACCAGCTGGGCCACACACAGGCATGTATTGCTGTCCTTATGGGGATATTAGGTCCTCACTATAAACCTACACAGCACAATATCTGTAATATATATAAATATAAAAAATATATGGGAAATGTTCCCACAAATCTGTCAGATATTCTTTTACACACACACACACACACACACACACACACAGATTTATGTATTTTTGTGCTTATGAGGTTATTAGGTCCTCACTATAACCCTACACAGATAAACACACACACAAATACTTTATGGGGACCAGCCTCAACTGTCCCAACAAAACGGCCCCACAAGTTGAAGTGCTTTATTCTACTGTATAACTGATGCTATTCATCATTTTCACACCAATCAGCCAATCAGTTATTACACACACATGTCAGTGTGTGTGTGTGTGTGTGTGTGAGAATTGCAGAAATATAGTAAGACCAGCTGGGCCACACATACAGTTGTGTATGGTCAATGTGGTCCTTATGAGGATATTAGTTTCTCACAAACACAAACACACAACTGTAACTCAAAAGAATAAGCAAAAAATCTTATGTGGGCCAGCCGCAAGTCCCCCAAAAAATGACACATATTCTTTTCACTAAGGGGAAATTTAGTCCTCATAAAGAGATAAAATTATGGCAGTAACACACACACACACACACCCCTTAGGGACCATGTTAGCAAAAGTTAGTTTTTAAAGGTTTCTATTTGTATTAAAAATATATATATATATTAATCAAGGTGTGTGTACAATACCTAGACAACACACACAGTCATGTATTGCTGTCGTTATGGGGACCAGCCCAATCAGTACACAAAGCTATCAGATACAGATCCCAGGAACAGATAAAACCATGGTATATGTGCACACACACACACACACACACACACACTCTATCTACTGTATCAACTGTGTGTGTGTGTGTGTAAAAGTAAAACAGGTGTAAATGGCGCCGGTGCCTGGAGTGTGTTAACAAGAACTATAAGTTCTTGAGTGGCTCCCAGAATAGAACAGCTGAGTCCTTATGGCTCTTATTAAGGGGACGTGATTAATTCTTTTAGATTCAAATCACATGACCTTTAACCTTTGTAACAAATTGAAGCATGACTGTGATTTAAAATTGCAGCAAAGTACATTGGTCTATCTATCTATCTATCTATCTATCTATCTATCTATCTATCTATCTATCTATCTAAATATGCTGCTGTTTTCAGCATTTGGAACTGGACGCAAAGGTTTGCACGCAACTGTAGATGAATAAACTGCTTGTCTCTGTCTTTAACCTTCTCTTCTTTCTCTTTCTTTCATTCTCTCTCTCTCTCTCTCTCTCAATATTGGCACACTGTCAATCTATCCACTCAACTCTACAAGTATTATCTATCTCTCTCTCTCTCTCTCTCTCTCTCTCTTTACTAGTATCTAGTAAAGAGCACACTGTCTATCTATCAAATCAACAAGTTTTGGCACCCTATCTGTCTATCTTCTCAACTCTACAATTATTAGCACCCTATCTGTCTATCATTCTGTACATCTCAGTCATTAAATGTATGTGCCTGAGTCCTCATTATATTAAAAAAGGAATGTTAAGCATGCTCCTGATGGATATGTGTGATATATCTATATAAATATTTCTAATGTAATACAAGTGGAGTGAACATGAAGACAACTGTTCATTCTCCTGTAGCAGCACCTGTCCTGTCCCAACAGACGAAACACAATATCTGTGTGTGTGTGTGTGTGTGTGCCTATATTTCTCTATGCATGAGCCTTTGTGTGTCCTACGTGTCACTGGAGCACAAGCATGATTAATTGTGTGCTAATCTGCACAGAACTGATATTTTTAACAACAGGCCTCTTAGTTTTCCTATTGTGTTACACACAAATGTAGACACACACACACACACACACACACCAGTGGATATAGCGCACACTCAAAGTGCTATGTAATTACATAGTACTTTAAGATAGCCATACATTTCTAATTAAATATAGTGTACATTAATAGATCTGACTACATAATTCAATGTATATTAATCAGAATTGCTTCTTGAACAAAACAGTAATCAGTGTAAAAAGTGTTAGTGTTCATAATATGGAAAATAATCAACTGAAGTAAGACTAAGATCTGAAATAAGGTTCTTTTAAAATATTTAACAAATCAAACAAACAAAAAAACTGATTTTAAAAAATAACAAAATAAATAATAATAATAATAATAATAATAATAATAACAATAATACTTGGTGTCTATCTAGAAGCATTGGCACTCTATCTATCTATCTATCTATCTATCTATCTATCTATCTATCTATCTATCTATCTATCTATCTATCTATTTCTGTCTCTCTTTCTCTCTCTCTATCTACTCAGCTCTAAAAGCATTGGCACTCTATCTATCTATCTATCTATCTATCTATCTATCTATCTATCTATCTATCTATCTATCTATCTATCTATCTATGTATTTGTATATCTTTTCTTCATGTCATGAACACACAAAAAAATTTAAACTTCTATGTACTATAACAACACAACATGGTGTTCATTTCATTTGGACATCCTGTCTTTAAATCGACCTACCAGGTTCTTCACTATTGTTGAACAGTGATATTACTTTCTTTACTCAGGAATATTTGCTTTAAATGATCAAAACAGAAAGAAAGTAACATGAAAAAGTATGTTTCAACCAATGGAAAGAAATGTCGAATAGATTCCCAGATTACTGCAGAATAATACGATTGATTCAGTACTTTTGTGATATAGTGGGCTGGAACTTGCAAAAAGTTAATGAATAGAATTCATTCACGTGTTCAGAATGTTATTTATCTGTATCTGCATTAATATAGTAAGTTAATAAATTTTAATATTTCTTTAAAAGCACAGGTTTTTGCGTCAAGCATCTGGAGGTTTTATCTTCAAAATCTACAAGCTTCACTGTATTTTTTAAGGTGTATTCAGCACACTCAAGAACTGAACAAAGTTTATTTGGGGTTTTTTAAGGGTCATAAAACTTGTCTTTTCCCATCTGTTGCCGATCTCACAGTTTCAGAGTAATCACTTTAACGCTGTGATAATTAGATAAAAAAGGGAAGGGAAGAAGCGGAGAAGAAGTGGAGTGTTAATTAGATAAGCTCTAGAGGAGTTTCCTCTGACTCAGAGTCACTTGTCAGATCTTATAACGCGCCCATGAGGAGAAAATAGAGAATGAGGGAGAAAGAGAGAGAGAAAGCAGATGGGAGAGATGTGAATGAGAAAAGATATGAAGTGGAAAACGAAACAAGAAAGAGATGGTGGGAAAAGAGTCTAGGAAGATGTATGAAAAAAGGTGATAAGAGGATAGAAAAGCAACATAAGAAAGAAAAGAGAGAAAAGACAAGAATGGAGAGACTATTGCACATGTACAGCACATGGAAATGTAAAGTTGTACAAAACTTCGGAAGAACTCTATCCTCAGCAGGATCAAGGGAGGTCAGGAAGCTATTAAATTGGGCACGAAGGCGAGAATACATCCTGAATGGGATGGCAGTCCATCAGAGGGCACCATGCACACACACATTTCCTGTGTGTGTGTGTATGTGACGGATTGGTGTCCTATCGAGGGTGTATTCCTTCCTCACATCCAGGGTTGCCAGTCTAGTTTCCGAAACCCTGAGCAGGATAAAATGTTCACTGGACCTTAATCATGAATCATTAAATCCTGTACTTTTCCCTTAACCCTCAATCTAACCTTAAGAGCTAATTGGGTATTCTTTTAGTTTTTTAAATTTTTGGTCACGCTATCATGAATGTGAAAGATAAGGACTTCACATTCATTCTTTCATCCCTTTCATTAAGTGTATGGGTAATATAAAAGAAAGAAGCAGAAAGGATGAGGAGCAAAATAATCTAGTGATCATATAAAATGTATAATAAGAAATGAAATAAAGAATGAAATAACAAAGTGAAAGAAAGAAAGAAAGAAAGAAAGAAAGAAAGAAAGAAAGAAAGAAAGAAAGAAAGAAAGAAAGAAAGAAAGAAAGAAATATGAATGTGAAGATAATGTGACAAACAGAAGGTATAAGACAAGGAAGGAGGGAAGGAGAGAAAGACAGACAGACAGAAAGAAAGAAAGAAAGAAAGAAAGAAAGAAAGGGAAGAAGAAAGAATGTGATGAATATGCAAATGAAAGAAAATTAAAAAGAGATGGAAGCAAAAGGAGGCAAAATAGTTCAGAAAAACAGAAAGGACAAAAAAGGGGGAAAAAGTGAAAGACATGAGGTAAGAAAGAACCAATCAACAGTATGCAGTGAAGCCATGAACCGCTCTATATACACAACATTTTCACCACACACACACACACACACACACACACACACACACACACAATCTCTCTCTCTCTCTCTCTCTCTCTCTCACACACACACACACAATAAGAGGGCGCTCCCCTGGAATGTGCTCGGGCTCAGCTGTGAGCTTTAATTAGTTCCTCATTCGAACAAACATCAAACACGTTCATTAGCAAGCGACTGATTTTAATTGTTTAGATTAAATATGGAAAGAAGGAAAAAGCAGAGAATAATTTGGCCTTAGCCTAGAAGCCCACGCTGATTATGCATTCTAATTTAACCTTTCGGGATTTTGACATTTATTATTTATTGTAATAATATTCAGATTATTAACTTTTATTAGGATCATGTTTCTTCCTTCATGCTAGAATTCATTAAGAAGTGATGTTATGACAACTTTAAGGTTAAAATGCTGGATTTAAAAATAAATAAATAAATAAATAAATAAATAAATAAATAAATAAAATTAAAATTAAAAAAGACTGGGTTAAATAAAATAATTAATTTAAAAAACTGGGGTTTTTAATATAAAAAACGGAACAAACAACATTTGGGGAAATTAAGGTTAGAATGCTAAATTAAAAAAAGAAGAAAAAAAAGACTGGGTTAAATAATAATGATAATAATAACAATAATAATAATAATAAAAATAAGACTGGGTTAAAAAACAAACAAAAAAAACATTTGGGGAAAATTTAAGGTTAGAATGCTAGATTACAAAAAAGAAAAAAAAAAGACTGGGTTAAATAATAATAATAATAATAATAATAATAATAATAATAATAATAATAATAAAATAAGACTGGGTTAAAAAACAAACAAAAAAAACATTTGGGGAAATTAAGGTTAGAATGCTAGATTAAAAAAAGAAGAAAAAAAAGACTGGGTTAAATAATAATAATAATAATAATAATAATAATAATAATAATAATAATAATAATAATAACAATAATAATAATAATAATAATAATAAAATAAGACTGGGTTAAAAAACAAACAAAAAAAACATTTGGGGAAATGTTAAGGTTAGAATGCTGGATTTTTTTAAAAAATGAAATAAAAAAATTAAAATAAAAAAGAGTGGGTTAAATAAAATAAAATAATTAATTATTAAAATTATTATTATTAATAATAATATTAATAATTAATTAAAAAAAAAAAGACTGGGTTTAAAAAATGGGAAAAAAATTAATTATAATTAAAATTATTAGGATCATGTTTCTTCCTTCATGCTAGAATTCATTAAGAAGTGATGTTATGACAACTTTAAGGTTAAAATGCTGGATTTAAAAATAAATAAATAAATAAATAAATAAATAAATAAATAAATAAAATTAAAATTAAAAAAGACTGGGTTAAATAAAATAATTAATTTAAAAAACTGGGGTTTTTAATATAAAAAATGGAACAAACAACATTTGGGGAAATTAAGGTTAGAATGCTAGATTAAAAAAAGAAGAAAAAAAAGACTGGGTTAAATAATAATGATAATAATAACAATAATAATAATAATAAAAATAAGACTGGGTTAAAAAACAAACAAAAAAAAACATTTGGGGAAAATTTAAGGTTAGAATGCTAGATTACAAAAAAGAAAAAAAAAAGACTGGGTTAAATAATAATAATAATAATAATAATAATAATAATAATAATAATAATAATAATAATAATAAAATAAGACTGGGTTAAAAAACAAACAAAAAAAACATTTGGGGAAATGTTAAGGTTAGAATGCTGGATTTTTTAAAAAAATGAGATAAAAAAATTAAAATAAAAAAGAGTGGGTTAAATAAAATAAAATAATTAATTATTAAAATTATTATTATTAATAATAATATTAATAATTAATTTAAAAAAAAAGACTGGGTTTAAAAAATGGGAAAAAAAGTTTGAGGAACCCCAATCCACTATGAACTCTTGATGTGTCAGCATGAGTCATTTTCAAAATCCTAGAAAAAATGAGTAATTCCTGTGGTTTTGTGTCTTACATCAAGTTGGAGGCCAAGTCATCACCTTGAACTCTTCGTCGTGTTCCTCAGAACCGTTCCTGAAAAATCTCTGGTGTTTGGCAGGAAGCGTTACCCTGCTGAAAGAGGTCACTTCCTTTGGGGAATACCGTTGCCATGAAGGGGTATACTTGCTCTGCAGTAATGTTTAGGTAGGTGCTACATGTCAAGGTAACATCCAGATGAATGCCAGGATGCAAGGAATTCCCAGCAGAACATTTCCCAGAGCATCATCACCTCTGGGATTTCTTTTCCAATCTTATTCATGAATTCAAAAATATCATGAGTAAATTAGCTGTTAGACAGGTTTCAGGCACTGGCTGAAGAAAAGTTTAGCCAGTAGTGGTTGAAATCACAACCTGAACCGAATAAAATGTTTTTTTTTTCCTTCTTCCTTCACTTCCAGACTTGACTACTCCAGCGGCTGTTTTTTAAATAAACTCAGTTGTTAAAATTCCACCGAATAAAAACAAATGCGTCAGTTAAATTCTCTTATGAAGTTTTTTTTTTGCTTTCCTGGTAATGAACACAAGACTCTTCTGTGAGCCTGTGCTGTGTTCTTTGTGGGGTGATCTGTGAAGTCTAGCAAGGGTATTTCTACTAAAGATCAGAATTCTGGAGATAAATGGAGGAAATATTTCCTTTCAGAAAACGTTTGTCACGTTGATTTTCAGCAGCAGTTCATTCCATTTTGGTGCAAGATCTCGTGAGGAACTTATGCAGTACCTGTAGGTCTGAAATGTCAAGAAATGGAGGCCAAGGTGGATTTATTTGATAAAGTGCAAAACAACCAACGTAAAAGAATACAACAAAATGTGAATAAAACAAACAAAACAAAAAAACGTAAGTTATAAATAAAAAGATGATGAGCAAGGCTGTGGCACTCAATATAACACAACATACACATAAACACAAGACACACACACAACACTTACACACAATACACAAGAGACTCTCACCCACACACACACACACACAAAACATAAGACACACTTACTTACTTACACACACACAAAGCACAAGACACTCTAACTTAGACACACACACACTCACACACAACACAAACTCACTCACTCACTCACTCACTCACATACAAACACAAGACACTCTCACACACAAACTCATTCACTCACACACAAACTCATTCACTCACACACAAAACACTCTCACTTACACACACACACTCACACACAACACAAACTCACTCACTCACATACAAACACAAGACACTCTCACACACACACACAAACTCATTCACTCACACACAAAACACTCTCACTTACACACACACACACACACACACACTCACACACAACACAAACTCACTCACTCACTCACATACAAACACAAGACACTCTCACACACAAACTCATTCACTCACACACAAACTCATTCACTCACACACAAAACACTCTCACTTACACACACACACACACTCACACACAACACAAACTCACTCACTCACATACAAACACAAGACACTCTCACACACACACAAACTCATTCACTCACACACAAAACACTCTCACTTACACACACACACACACACACACTCACACACAACACAAACTCACTCACTCACATACAAACACAAGACACTCTCACACACACAAACTCATTCACTCACACACAAAACACTCTCACTTACACACACACAAACACACACACACACAACACAAACTCACTCACTCACATACAAACACAAGACACTCTCACACACACACACAAACTCATTCACTCACACACAAAACACTCTCACTTACACACACACACACTCACACACAACACAAACTCACTCACTCACTCACTCACATACAAACACAAAACACTCTCACTTACACACACACACACTCACACACAACACAAACACTCACTCACTCACATACAAACACAAAACACTCTCACTTACACACACACAAAACAAAAGACACTCTCACTTACCTACACACACACACACAAACACACACACCCCACAAACTCACTCACTCACTCACAAGACTTAACCATTAAGATGGAAGTGATTAGCAATAAAACATAATAAGAGCCTTATCTTAATTATAGCTTGAATGATAGAATAAGCGGGAAAAATGTAGATGTGTAAAATTAAAACATTTGGTCCCCACAATACTGGATTACAGTTGTGTGTGTGTGTGTGTGTGTGTAAAATAAACCAGTAAGTCTTCTTTTGAAGGTGAGAATTGAATTTCTGACAGAGCGCTCTTGTGGAAAATCAATTTACTTTTTAAAATTATATATTTTTGTATTAATAATAATTCCTAATTTTGGCAACAGACAGGTAAGTAGTTGTTCTGTTTGTGGAACTGATATTGTTGCCCAGTTGTAAAGCTACATTTTATAAAGTGGCTCCTTCTGTCTCCATGTCTAAATATCTTAAAGGTGAGAAACTTCTAGAATTTCGGTCATATTTTTGGAAACCGTTCCTGTAGGGGTACGTCTGCAAGGAGACATTTAGTTAGAAATGCCATGTGAATAATCATAATAATGGAAATAGTCAGTGAAAAACAGCTACCTAATACAGCTAACCATTTGCTTGAGTTAGCTAGCTAGCAACGCCCGTCCGACTTGGATGAGATTAACTGTAGCGATTAGCATAGTTCCTTCACTGTTTATTACCATTTCTGAGTATACACATTGCTATCTAGCTAATTGTTTTCTTACCTCTTCTCCACACAGCTAAACATTTGCCTGACTTGGCTAGCTAGCAAGCGACATCTGTGCTAGTTGGTCTAGGTTAATAGCTCTATTAGCACAATTCCTACATTGATTATTATTTTAATTTCAGAACATTCTCATGAGGTAGTGTGTCTGTCAAGCGATATCTCTTGTTATCTTTCTTCCACACAGCCCAGAGATAGCTAGGTAGCTAGCAAGCAAGCAACTTTTGTCTATTTATAGGGCTGTTAGCATAGTTCCTTCACTGATTATTTCAATATTATAGTTTTAAATAATAAGTTTGTTCTCTAGCCAAATCTCTTACCAAATCTCTTCGAAATCTTACTTCCTCTTCACACAGTGAGCTAACACTGAGTTAACTAGCTAGCTAGTAAAATCTGTGCTACAGTGAAGGACCTGTGTTGATACAGCTTTTAACCTAGCCAGCTAGCTAGCTAGTACTGTGTTAGTGTGGAGAGAAAGTAAGGAGAAAATTTAGCTAAATAACAAACTCACTACTTAATGTGAAAATGCTGAAATTGCTGCCTGAGGTTAAATTGTGGAATCTGACACACTTCATGTCCCCGACTCTTTCTGTTTTTATTAAAAGATTGTATGCTAATAGGTTTAGAAATGATTCTAATTTTATAAAAGGTTTGAGATGACAATGACTCAATAACATCTTTGTATATGTGGACATTAAAATAAAACTGAATGAATGATTTGGATTATTAAAAACCTTTTTTGTGAAATCGGATCCAAAGTGGTTAATATAGAAATAACTAACGTATTTTTCTCATCTCTCTCTCTCTCTCTCTCTCTCTCTCTCTTCTCCCTTCAGTTCTCCATCTTGCTCTCTTTTTCTCTAACACAATTTACTTCAGTTTCAAATTTTCTGTTAATATAATCTACTCTTTAATTTACATTCTGTGGGGAACTACTGCACTTCCAACTCAGTTTCTCATTTTTATATTTTCACTTGTAACACAATTCTTATGCATAAACAGAAAAGAATATGAGAAAAGGGAAAACTTTCTGGCAAAAGTTTGAAAGTTTCACATGTTTTTTTGTTTTTTTTTGTGCATGCAGTACAGCGTGTGTGTTTTGCTTGCGGTATGAACGGCCTCAGTTTGGAGCTGTTTTGGGGAAATACTGTTTCCTTGGGAGAACCTATAAAGATTGTTTTCCTAAAAATTTAGACCACATCATCTGCTCTGGCCGATATTTTTTATTTTGGATTTAATGGAAGATGTTGAATTTGCTTTGATAGCTGTCCTGTAGTGTTCACTATGTAGCAGCGCTGTGTTTTTTTTAACCTCAGCTCCATTTACACCAATAGTCTGAGATCACATGAAAATGATTGAACCACAATTGAAAAGAAATGAATCATGTGAAAACAAAACAGTCACATGGGGAAAAAAATTGTGAAAGCACATGAAAAATTATTAACATGAAAATAAATAAATTGCATGTGAAATATTAATCAGGTAAAAACATTTGAAAATAAATAATTTGTGAAAAAAACTGAATCACGTGCAAGAAATCATGTAAATAATTGAATTTTAAAAATAAGTGAATAATATGTAAAAAAAAAAAAAAAAAATCAGGTGACAGTAAATGAATCATATAAAAATTGTGGAAAAAAACACAATGGAAAAAAAAATTAATCATGGATAAAGATTACATTTGAATAAATGAATCAGAGAGAAAAATAAGAATTTGAGAATAATTGTATTTTGATTTAAATCACATGTTTAAATAAATGAATCAAGTAAGTGAATCACACTGGTACAAATTAAAAAAGTTAAAAATCAGTCATGTTAAAATAAATGAATTTTGAAAAAAAAAAAAAAAAAAAAGTGAGTCGAGAAAGAAGAAAAGAATCATGTAAATAAATGAATCAGGACAAATTTAAGAATAAGTGAATCATAAATGAATCAAGTGAATGAAGAAAACGATTCAAAAAATCACACATGAAAAAGGAGTCACGTGGACATCAATAAATTGTGGGTGAAACAATTCAGCAAAAATTTAATGATGAAAAAATACTCAACTGTAATTAAGTGAATCATATGGAAAAAAATAATCTGAAAATAAACTAATTATGTAACAAAAATGACACTGAACCATAAAAATAAATCTTATGAAATAACTTGTATGTAAGCCTACTAAACTGTTAGAAAAACAAGAAATATAGATGTGTTAAATAAAATAAAAACAGATGTGAAAATAAATAAATGATGTCCATTACATGTGAAAAAATGTGTGAAATATAAAACACGTGAAGTTCAACCCTGACCCCCTGAAACACTTCTCCTGCTCCTCTTGATGTGTGATGTGTGATTTATGAGTGGAATTAAGAGATGGAGAAAACAGGACAAATATCACCACTCTGTTTCGCATTTGGAAGCACCAGTCTTTTATTTCAGATTGTTCCTTTCAGCTTGTAGGACCTGAAGATCATCTCTGTAATAGAGGAACATGTGTAGACCAGAATAAAGACACTGAGCCAAGCGCATAAAGCTTTATGGTGAAAAATTTATGTTTTGTATTGTTCCACTTTTAGTAATAAAAAATTAAAAACGGTTATTTGGCGCTGATTTGGAGTCCGACGGACAGACAGACATACAGACAGACAGAGTGATATATAAGAAAGATGTTTTAGGTTATAAACTCTTCTCTCCCGAGGCGTTCCGAGCGTGTGATCTGAAAAAGAAAGCAGCAGGAGATCCCCTCTGCCAAACGGAGAGGTCATGATTCATTAAAACAGAGATTCTGTAACGCAGCTGAACTCGCCCTGTCCTGAATTTCCACCATGACGTCCACATTTGGCGCCTTTTCATGGCGAAACCGAGGACGGCCAAGTAGTGACTGGAAAAATGGAGCAAATCTCACATGGCTTATTCGATCCACTTTTGTTGCTCCCTTTCTCTCACTGATACAGTAGCTGAGTTTCCATCCGAGTTTTTTTTCCTCAAACGTTTTGAGTGTTAATATCAGTTACAGTGCTGGTGAATATTTGAAAGGGAATTAAAAAAACGTTTCCAGCTGATGTTCAAGTGTACAGCACTGTCAATTGTAAGCCTGCCTAGGAAAAAAAATATGATATGATGAATATCATTCTGACTGTTCATTTGTAGGTGTTATGATTTCAGCAAAAAAATTGAGATTTTCACAATTCTCCCTAAATTAAGTATGACACTTTTGGTAAAGCAACAAATCCAAGCAACAAGCTCAAAGGATCCCTTGGTCCAATCTTATGGTATGTATGCTACAACGTTTTCCCCAGTTCCCTCTCACAATTCCAATAACTCTCCTGCAATTACTGTTTGACGCACAAAAATGGACAAAAAAATCGTCTCATATACATTATGACCTCAGTAGACATTACGAATAAAAATAAAGCTTGGCACAGAAGTAACAGAGCTTTTATGGTGCCTCTGTTGAGTATACATAGCTTGTAAAGTTGCTTTGCTGATATGCCAATGAAGCTGGTACCTAACAAAACCTAGCATTAATTTAGTACTTTGTATATTAAGCAACCAATTTATACAAAGAATTAGTGTGTATGTTGATTTGTGTTGATGTTAAGGCTATACATTTGGGTTACAACAGTAACTACAGTATCAGTGCACTCACCAAGAGCAATGCCCACTAGAGGAACTCTCTCAAGAGACTCACTTTCAAGAGACTCACCCACTAGAGGCACTCTCTCAAAAGACTCAGTTACAAGAGACACGCCCACAAGAGGCACCTTCTCAGGAGACTCACCCTCAAGAGACATTCCCACTAGAGGCAGTCTCTCAAGAGACTCACCTTCAAGAGACATGTCCACAAGAGCCACTCTTTCAAAAGACTCACCTTCAAGAGACATGTCCACAAGAGGCACCCTCTCAAGAGACTTACCTTCAAGAGACATGTCCAAAAGAGACACTCTCTCAAGAGACTAACCTTCAGGAGACAAACCCACAAGAGACACTCAAGAGAGAGAGAGAGAGACTTAGCTTCAGGAGACATACCCACAAGAGGCACCCTCTCAAGAGACTCACCTACAAGAGGCACCCTCTCATGAGACTAACCTTCAATAGACATGCCCACATGAGGTGCCCTCTCAAGAGACTAACCTTCAAGAGACATGTCCACAAGAGGCACTCTCTCAGGAGACTCACCTACAAGAGTCACTCTCTTAAGAGACTCACCTACAAGAGGCAACCTCTCAAGAGACTAACCTAGAAGAGACATGCCCACAGGATGCACTCTCTCAAGATGCCCACTAGAGGCACTCTCTCAAGAGACTCACCTTCAAGAGATTTGCCTACAAGAGCTGCTCTCTCAAGAGACTCACCTTTAAGAGACAAGCCCACAAGAGGCACTTTCTCAAGAGACTAACCTTCAGGAGACACACCCACAAGAGACACTCTCTCAAGAGACTTACCGTCAAGAGACATGCCCAGAAGAGGCACCCCTTTCAAGAGACTCACCTTCAAGAGGCACGCTCTCAAGAGATTAACCTTCAGGAGAAATGCCCACAAGAGTCACCCTCTCAAGAGACTAACCTTCAAGAGACACATCCACAATAGGTGCCCTCTCCAGAGACACATCCACAATAGGTGCCCTCTCCAGAGACTCACCTACAAGAGGCACTCTCTTAAGAGACTCACCTTCAAGAGACATTTCCACAGAGAGCACTCTTTCAAGAGACTCACCTTCAATATAAATTCCCTAAAGAAACACACCCATAACTACAAGTGTCACAAGTGATGTGTTGCCTGCTTGACTGAACCTGTACTTAAGGTACATCTTATTTAGTAGTGTATAAAGTTCCAAATGCATGATCAACATGGTTACCATTCGTCATTTCCAGTGTCACATTTTATTCATTTTAACATGAGCTTGATGTGCTTAACAATAAACTCATGACATAATCGGGCTCTTTGCAAGTAGACAGCAATGAAAAACAATGAGGCAGGTGCAAACTTTAAATTGAAATATGTTTGAGTTACATTTTACGTGTTTTAAATATTTTACCTAAGACGTTTTGAGGTTTCATGTAACTGTATTTGTAGAAAGTTCTATGAGCTCTTGTATTTACTATAGTTTACAGTTTTGCTAGTGAGTAGGTTTTTTAAGTAGTAATTGTCGTAAGGCAACTAAAAAATGATCACTCTTATATGGTAAAAACCTGTAAACTGTAAACAATGGTCATTAACACATGACTGGTGTAACTGATATTCAGTAGCTATGTCTCAGGTTGCACGGTCTAGCCACACACTCATCCTTTTATCCCAAGCACTACATCTCCGTCCACCTTTCCAACATCTTCTCTTTATCCATACAGCAACTTTTACACCTCAGACACAAGGAAACATTTAATTACGTCTTCATTTGGCATCCGCAAGCTTTCTTTCATGTTTCGCAGAGGTCAGCAAGTCCTCCAGAGGCAACTAATAATAGAACAGGAATCACTTTTCTGACGTTTTTTCAATCTTTATGGACGTCTTGTGCTTCTTTTTTTCTCCCCGCATCAGCATCCTGAACCAATTACTCTGGAATGGCGATTAAGGGAAATAAAAGGGAAAGCCGTGCAGTGAACCGATGCTAATTAGAAGAGGACAGTACTGCCAAATCCTGGGTTCAGGTTTAAGATGTATTAAAAAAAAACTAATAATATAAGAATACATAAAATGTAGGGAAGGAGTGGTGGTGATAAGTACTGTCATACCAATACTCAACCTATATTACAGTGAGAAGAAAAGAGAGAAAGCAAAAGATTCACATTTTCACATATCCATGATTTTACTCTGTTCAATTCAATCATATTAGTAGCAATATTACTGCCTTGTTAATTTGGCGTGTATTATATTGCTAAAAACGAAACAGTAGGGGTGGGAAGATGGATATTTCTGCTTGATAGACAGGGCTTCATGAAGAACTAGCAATTTAGGTGCAAGAGATATTTTCTATGCAGGCAAAGTTACTTGTATTCAGAATCAGGTTACGCAGGTAGTCGAGTTTCAGGGATAGAAAATACCGACTTTTGTTTTTTACTTGCTGTCAAATGGCATATGGTGTAGTGTAAAAAGAATCTAGAGACAGATTTAGTTTTTAGGTGGCATATCAAATCGCGCAGATCTGTTGCTAGCGGCTAGCGAAATGCTAGATATTAAGTGTCTGACTAATGAAATATTTTTACATTGCAGGCCACACAGTCCTGCCACAAATTAAATAAAACTGATGCTAATTAGTTAAAAAGTGCTTTCATTGTGCCCAGTACTGATTTTTGACAGTCCTACTGCATATGGATGGATGGCTGGATAGATGGAGGGATGGATGGAATGCAGTGACAGCACACCAACTGCCACCTCTTTTTATTTCATTAGCTATCAAACCCTCAGTGTAAACTAAATCCAGTCGTTGCACAGAGAACCAGATAACATGAACATCACCTCAACTTCGGTTTCAAACAGCTGTCAATGTTGTATTTCTTTCACTGTGTCTTTGGCTCAAGCTTTAAATTTAACAACTGTGAAATACAGCGTTCTCTACTTTTACGAGCAAAATAAAGCGTCTCACGTTCTCAAACACTTTCCCACTCACTAAAGTTGCTCTTTCGTGTTTTTAGGTTTGTAACGATCTAAAAAAAGTTCCTGCTTTGATCAGCTGACATCCGTGCACCATGGAGAATTTTCAATAATGAATTAGTTTAATGAAAAAAGAAAAGTATCCTATGAAGAATAAAGAAATCAATCAGTTAGAATATGGTAAGCGTCTGTAGATTGTTTTAGTCGTTTTACACTGACGCTGTTATTAACTTTAAAACGATTATGTATTCATCAGTCGCCTTTCTTCAGTAATGTCTGTTTAAAAGGGAAATTGAAAGCAACTGCTTTTAAGACTTTTGCGAGCCATTTAAGACAAATGGCTGGTGTGAGTGTTCTCACTTCAAGGTCTCTTGCATAGGCTTCAATCATTTCCTTTCATTATACTAAAGGAAATGAAAGAGTAGTTTTCTTTTAAACTCTTAAATTTGTTGTGTCCGTGTTCAGTATTGAATGTCTTTGTCATGTCCACAGTGGTAGTTAATATAAAGCTCATATGAAAGTAGACACTCAGGGCTTTAAGCATTTGCATCATAAGTATCATAAGTTCTTGTCTAGCCTACTAGGCAAACTATATTCATAGAAAAGTTAAAAAAAAAAAAAAAAACCCAAAACGATTAGTTTAAAAGACAAATTTTTAAAGTAAATGTTGATATCCAACCCATTTCTGCTTTCTGAGATGCCCAAAGTGCTTGTTCATCTAAAAAAGCATCTAAAATTTGCAGGTGCTTATCATCAACCACTAAAATTCTGTGTAAGGTTATTCAACAGAGGGAAAAACACACATCTCAAACTGAAAGCCATCAGAGTCCTGATTCATTTTGAAAATTTCCGTTCCACCTGTAGAAGGAGACGGCAGAGTACTGGTAAAAAGAGTGCATCTAAATAAATAGCTGGTTGATCCCATGATTGATGTGTTTACATTTAACATGTACGGTATAATGTTAAATTAATGAAACCTACAAAAACTTCAGCCATTGAAAATACTTTTGCTAGTCTCAGTCTCATCATTAAAATACATACATATTTTTTGCATTTATGTGTGAACTCTTTTTAAGTCTCGTGCATGAAACAAACTTTTTCATCCATCATCCATTATACGTAGTGTGAAATGTCAATTTTAGGCCCTGTCCACGCGAATGCGGGTATTTTTAAAACTGCAGCTTTTTTTATGTGGTTAGGTCGTTCGTCCACATGCAAACGCAGCATCAAGTCACTGAAACCGAACATTTTTGAAAACTCCTGCCAGGGTGAAGTTTTTCAAAAACTCCGGTTTCAGTGTTGTTGTTTAGACAGCGAAACCGGACATTTTTGGCTTGTGAACAGGGTTGCCAGATTGGACTGAAGATTTCCAGCCCAACTACAGCTTAAAACCCGGCCATTTAAAAAAATACCAGCCCAAAATGCATACTGTTATAACTAATACAATAACAAACAGTTAATAAATTTTGTCTTAACGAGTACAACGATTACAACAACAACTCTCCTGAACCTTATTGGCTAAACTGAACCATATAATTAAAATGTCAACATTACATATTACACTTTATTGTAAAGTTCGTTTGAATAGAAAATTAATAAACTATCATGATTATAGTTAAAAATAAAAACCAGCCCGCCCATTGAATTTTTTCCCGGTGAGACATGACCAAAAGAAGCCCAACTGGGCGGAAACGTGCCCAATCTGGCAACACTGCTAGTGAAGTTGGCGTCTCGGGCTTCTGATTGGCCAACATGGCTTTACGGTTTAGATTATATTACTACCTCTTGGTTTTGCATGCTCTTGACAGAGCTCCAGACCGCTTTTTTGCGTTTTCATGTGGACGAGATTTTTTTTTAAAAACAAAGGAGGAAAAATTTTAAAAATACGTGTGGACTAGGCCTACCCACTTACATTCCCTCATTCCAAATTATAGATTGTATACAAGTTAATTTGTGAATCATAAGTTGTGTCCCAAATCGCATACTTATTCACTATTCTATTCTATTCACTATTCTATTCTATACTACTATACATTTTGTAGTAGTGTGAGTTGTTCACAGTAAAAATTGCAACAAGAACAATTACTGAACTTAAGTGATGTACTTATTCAACCAAAAAAATGAAGTATGGAATATTCAACACTTCATGTACTCAATGCTTGCAGGTTTGCTAACATTAGAAGAAGGGTGGGGCTACCAGCCACTGACACTGGATGATTTAAAAAATTCAAGATGACTTACGACTTTCCAGTGAACAAGACATTTTAGAAATGTCTTACAAATTAGCCCAGTTTGTGTGATTTTATTTTTTGACATTTTTAAAAATCACAGATTCTGCTAAAGCTAGCGCCCACAACGTTGCATTATGTGTGTTTGACATAGTCATTGGCCATTGACTTGGAAATGGCTTTTAGGTCTGGTTAGTAAAAAAAAAAACAAACATTAGTGTTCCATTTGAGACAATACTACCCATCTAATATTCATACACTAAGCCATAGATTACATAGCACATAGTGTGTAGTACATTATTTGGGGCACATCTATAGTAAATCATTCTCTAATAAATGTTCTTTTCATGCTACTTAAACATATTTTGCATATTATTTTTACTAATCATATGCATTAAAATCGTGAGCCTGCTGCTTTCAACATAAGAATTGCACTGAAGGAAGAATTTTAACACCTTAACACATTTTAACGGTTAAATGTGTTTTCTCAGATCTGAATTTGGAAAAAAAAAACTTTTACAAATGTTACAAATGACAATTTAAATCGTTTTTTTTTTACAACATTAATGATTATATAAATCTAACAAGGATCCTAGGACAAACTTGTGTGTGTGTGTGTGTGTGTGCGTGTGTGCTTGCATGTGTTCAGCCTACTGAGACGGATATTTTTCTCCTTCCTGGACATACGAGCTAATTAATTTGCTTTTCAAACGCTTACAACCTCCTGCTGACCTTCCTTGCCTCCATCCCTCATTCTAGTTCCACTCCATCTCGATCTCTGTGTGAGAACTGGCATGTTTCTCTCATGTTTTGTTCACTTCAAAGCATTGTTCTCCTGTTCCTTTTCTCCTCCCAGAGCAGACGGACTCACCATGACACACTCAGTCATGTGTGAAAGTGTAATTCTGCGCTTTGTCTCTCTAATTAACCCACAGACACGCGGTAATAAGTGGAAAAACATTCCACCAATGAGGATTGGGCTTTGTCCCAAATGCTAAAATTCGTGTCTGGTTTGTGTTTCTAGCAGATTGTACGACATTTTAAGGCAAAGCTAAAATACTGCTACTATTAACATTTCTTTTACTATTACCATTGCATTTTTTGCAACTAACATTGCTTTTCTCTTTCCCTGTTTTCGCTTTATGGCCAGGGGATTGAATATATTACCCATATTGCAGGTTTATACCAGTTTAAACATTGAAAAGAAGTTTCCTGTCAATTGCATTATCTGTAACATAAAGTTAGATATGTCAGTAGCTACAAAACGCATTGGCTGATAGCTACAATGAAGCTATGATGAAGTACTAGAACTTCATGCTATATAGAATAAGTACCTGTCAATTGCTGTAGGTCTAAACCTCAGACCTCATTGGTGAAATGTCTGTTGCTGTAGCTATAGACCTCATTCGTCGAATATCTACAGGTATAGCTTCAGACATGAAGTATAAAAATGAGTGCACTAATACTGTTTGTCTGCATTTGGAAGTACTTTCAGAAACAGAAATTATAAAATAAATTATTTATTAAATACTCAAGGATGAGAGAAAGTGCTGTTTAAGAAACGCTGATCTTCCTAGTTTGGAAATGAGGTTTTTGTGATACTGAGGAGATGTTAGTTACGGTATTAAGAAATATTCTATTTAGTTTATTTCTTATTCCTTTCTCATTTTTCATTTAGTTTTTTAAATGCAAGTCTAAAAAGTAGGGTGCAAAGACTAATAGAGACTAGTAGACTTCTAAGTCTGTTCTAAACCATGTGGTTAAAAACCTCAGTAGGCCCTTTCTATACTTCAAGAATGTTCTCTTTCAAAAATTAAATAAAATAAATTAAACTTGCCTAGCATGGTGGCTTAGTGGTTAGCATGTTTGCATCACGCGTCCTGGGTTTGAGTCCCACTCACTGTGTGGCTGGAGTTTGCATGTTCTCCCCATGCTTGGGGGGTTTCCTCTAAAGACATACTTCTAGGCTGATTGGAGTCTCTAAATTGCCTGTAGTGAGTGTGAGCCCTGCGATGGGTTGGCACTCTGTCCAGGGTGTATCCTGTCTTGATGCCTGAGATAGGCACAGGCTCCCCGTGACCCGAGTATAGATCGGATAAGCGGTACAGACAATGAAATTAAACTTGCTTTAGGTAACTTTTCTATCAACACAATTTTTGCTTTCCTAGCTGCTAGTTAGCATAAGAATCAGTTAATATCTATAATGCTAGCTACATTCAGCAAGAAGTCTTGAAACTTCTCATGTTCTCTGTCGATCTTCACATAGTTCCATCTCAATTCGCTAATTAGCCCAGTAGTTAGCACAACGTTTGATGTATCCCTCTTGTCTGGATGTTTTATAGATTAGCTTTACTGTTCTCTGGCTAAACTATTAGTTATCTTACAAGAGTGATCAATTAGGTTACACGAGTGATAAAACTGTTCTGTGCCCTTTTATTTTTAATGACTTCATGGCATAATGACACCCAATACACATCCTTTAAATTAAAACCAGCATTTAATCCCATATAATCATCTTTGTCTGTCATCCTCTTGGTGTTACTCAGACAGGCGAGGTAAACATATCTTTTTATTATTATTTTTTTAAAATAAAAAACAAGGGCGCCGTAGTAAACTCTCTTGAACACATTCTCAGGTTAAGATCTGTTCAGAATCTTATCAAACTCACATTCTTTAAGCTCTCTGAAGTGCTTTAGCAACTAAACCGAGGGTCAAACACTTGCATATGTGTAAAAAAGAAAGACAAGGAAGATGAAAGGAGGGAAACAGAAAGACGACAAGGAGGCTGGTTGATTCTGGTTTGAGATAAACACCTTATTGCAAGCTGCGATTTTTTTTTTTTTTTTTTTGTTGCTCGGTATCAAGTATAAAAGTGGAATAAATGAAATCAAGAAATCAGATAGTATGCATGATTCTGTCCTTAATTTTTCATGAATATATCAGTAATTTTTCAGTTGGTCAGAAGACTCTAGTTGAATGAACTTGAAAATTTGACACAAAGTTAATGCATATAAAAACACGTCTGTTACATCCAGCTTTCTGTTCTCCAAACATGATTCAATCCTTTATTCCAAATATTCTGTTTTTACATTGTTTTATTCCATTTTTATTTCTTTTTATGTACTTGATATAAAAAATATACAAATATACAGCACTGTGCAGTAGACTATGTCCATAGGACACAGTATATGTGTGTTATATATAAAAGACCTAAATGTATAATCAATGGTAGAATAAAAGTAGAATGAAACTAATGCTTTTTAAAATTATTTTCTTGCACACACACAATTAAAGGTGCATTTGGAAGCTGAATTTACATTTATTACATTTAAATGTTCATTAAAATGTTTTTTGTTAACATTTTGTTACAAATAAACTTTAGGTGAGCCAGGAAATAATTTCTTTTACATTTATAATATTTTACATGCTGTGTTTATCCTAAACTTTCAACAGAAAACAGAAAAGCTGCAACCGTTCTGTTGGGGGAAAAAACAATCCTATATACCAAAATTGATTATTTTGTGTCATTCCTACTACTCTGATTGGACAATGCATGTTTAGTCTGTCTACTTTTAGTTACTCAGGAATTTCTTTTCAAGGGGTTGGGAATGTAAAAGCAAGTAACCCACCTCATATGACTCACATGACTGTCTCATGTCACATGCGTCTTGTTAAAAGCAAGAAGGCTGATCACAGGTTAAGAATGTTGTCGGTGAATTGCGATGAAAACTTTCGGTCCAAATGGAGATCAAAGCTAGGTAGGTGTTTCATTCTGGACATGAATGTCACTGATAGGAAACTACAGTCTACGGTTTACAGTCTGAGCTAGAAACAAATCAGCCAATGATTTGGATCTTACTGTGTCTGTGGATTTTCTTTACTTATTTTGATGTGTTGTTTTTTATTGGTTTTATAACAGCATGCCAAAAAACAAAAGCAAAGTAAGTAGATAGAAAAAAGGGGAGGCCAAGTGACATAAATGACATAAAGGCCTAAATAAAGTACCAAGGAGAAGGACAAATCGCAAAGAGGGGGATAGAATTCAGCAGAAACTGTGTCAAAATCTTGAAATTCTACCGTCATGTAAATGTTGAAGGAAGGGACCCCAGAGTGCATTTTCTTTACTTATCAGGGTTGCATATGCCAAGAGGTTAAACTTTTTCATTGTCATCAGTTGCTGCACAATGGACTACCAGTTGCCATAGTAACAACGTATTTCAAGGGGTGACACAACTAGCATCGCACTTTTGACAAGAAATCAGTTTTCTTGCGGATAAATGAAAGATTCCAGAGGGAGATTGTATATAAAAGTCAGCAGCATATCTGCGTCTGCATCATATCATACAAGCTAAAGAAAAAGCAGTGTGTGCTCTTTGCTATGGATCACATACACTCTATTGTCTTCAACCCTGTCAGCAGTCGCTGCACCGAGTCGCTCCGGATTTGCATAAAGTGAAACTTTTCTCAAATTTTGTCGCATCACTAGACACACCCACATCTAGTCGTTAATGGTTTCTGATGCTCATTTCAAGCCTTGTTAACCTCATAACCTTGTCAAATATTCCATTGAGAAGCCTTTTTCTGAATATTCATATTTATATTTTGACACCAGCGCTTAAGAAAATATTTTATCTTTTGAAACATTGTTGTGTTAAAAGAAAACTATGCAGCCTCCCCAGAAAATCTGACTCACTGCATGTGTTCTTCATTTATTATATATTTATTTGTATAGAGGATGCCATAAATTCTATAGATAGCTGTAAATAAAATGGGCTTATCAGAAATGTGTGGTGATTATGTAAGACATGAAATACAGCTCCTTCTAGCCCTTGATACGCCTCTGACTGGATGTTTGCTTCCCTCACAATAAAACTTGATGACACTAACTAGAAAAAACAATGCATATAATAACAATTTGAATGAAAGGCAATAAAGTGAGAGAAAAAAAATAACATGCTACATAAGGATACTTTCTTGAAAGACAAATTGTCTCTCAATCAGGTCTTACATCTGGTAAAAGGGTTAGCTGTGTCTGTATGAGAATGAAATGACTCAACGTTGACCCCGCACTTGGACGCTCTGTGTCGTCTGCACTCTTTCGACCGTTTAATATTCGTTTACTTTTACTATCATGTGACTCGTAAGTCACGTTTGTCCTGAAATGCCTTTTTTTTTTTTTTTTATACGATGTTGTCAGGGTACACGTACTATTGTGAGAAATAGAATTTGAAACCTAAGCATGTGCTGTTAAAAATATCTGCTTGTAAACATTTTTTTTTTGAAAAACGAAACTATAAAACAAAATACGGCAAATAAATAAAATTAAAAACAAATTTTTTTGTTTTTTACATATTTTTAGAGCTATATATATTTTAGTTTATAGGATAAGCTATGAGCGTTTAAGCTTCATGCTAGGATTCAGTGTTATTATTAAGGCTAGGTTTAGATTTAGATTTAAATTTCTGTGTTTAGAAGTTTAAAAATTAATACGACTATTAAAGTTTGGGCTATTCTGAAGTATTAACTTTAGAGGTAGGTTTAGATATTAAAATTTGAGATATATTTAGGTATTGACATTACATTTTAGGTATTATATTTTAGTGTTAAGCACTAGGTTTACATAATAAAGTTAAGGACTGGTTGAGGTATTAGACTTAGATCTATGTTTGAGTTTTAAAGTTAGAACTAGGTTTAGGTATTAAAGTTAGAAGAAGATTAAAATATTAAAGTTAGGGCTAACTTTAGGTATTAAAGGGTTAAAACTAGGCCAAAGTTCACATATTAAAATTGTGTTTCAGTATTAAATTTAGGGCTAGGTTTAGGTATTAAACTTAGGATTAAGTTTCAATGTTAAAAATCAAGCTAGGTTTTAGTATCAAAGATAATAAGGTTTAGATGTAAAATTTAATTTAAAGATCAGGTTTTGGTTTTGGGTGTTAAAATTATTTTTAGATAGAAAAGTTAGTACATATTACCAGATTCCTACCAATTTCTGACATCACAATCAACTTCTAAAGTAAATATTTTTTAGGGTAAATCTCTAAACCCCTCTATTGCTCAGTACTGGAGTGTCCACAGATATTTAGTGTCCAGAGAAGTTTTCTGTACTAAAAATATACTAAAAGTAGAATTTGGCTTAGGGTTTAAAGTTGTCTAGCAATACTGGAATTTTCTAAATCTAAATATAAGCTGATGTGTACAGAAATACATTTATATATAGAGTAACTTCTCATCATACTTTAAACTCTAAAACAATAATTAGTGCCACAGAGCTGAATTTGTGTCACATGTTCTCATGGTGTCCATGTGGCTTTCCTCTGATTTCTTCTGGTATCATCTGACCTCCTGGGCGGACTGACATCTTAACCAGAATGTATTTCCACCTCACATCCAGCATCCACCGATCCAACTTGACCAGAATAAAGTGGTTCCTGAAGACGAATGAATTGAGTTTGGGTTATTGACTTGTAAGGAATTTCTGTGTGCATTTCTTTGGCAAAGCTGACCTTCCTTTTTAATGTATATTTATATTTGAAAACCATAATAGTCTGTGATTTAACTGTAAGTAGTACAGCCCTGTAGTAACGTTACAGCCCGCAAATTGCCGAGAAAAATGCTAGTTTGAATTCCAGCAGTGCAATCTTAAGCCATCTTATTTGTAATAACCCTGGTTTATTATCATGTCACAAAGCATCTAGTTAGAAAAACAGAATAAATCGTTTTTAGTGGAGCGTGTTCGGATATTTACTGCCACAGCAGGATCACCATCAGGCCTCCAGGAAAAGCGTTCGTAGACTGTGGGGTTTTTGTGGACATTTCCCTCTGACAGAAGAGTAAATCCTTCTGGTATCTCCGATTTTACACAATTCTCATTGCGTCTCCTGTAAGTTTCATGCCAGGTTTGATAAGTAACCATCCACTTTCCTTAACTTTCCAAGAAAACGACACAAATGATACACTCAAAACTACACAATGTGATTACTTGTCAAGGCTTAATTACTTGATTACGCTTTATCATCCACAGAGTACCCTATTCTACACCATAATACTTGATTCTGGTGTCTCAGAAGGTGTTGATTCATTTTCATTACTTCCATTCAAGATGTCTAACTACAAGAACTCTCAAGAAGCAAAATGTTCTCCAAACATGGCCTACAACTCCCAACGTACATGCTCATTTTTCCTAGACTTTTTCACCCACACGTTATGTAAACATTTATGTTCACATTTACATTTCTGGCATTAGGCAGACACTCTTAACCAGAGTAACATACAAGAGTGCTGGAAAGTCTCTATCAATGAATACATTAACACTGGTTCAATAGGTCACAGACTTAGGAAAACTTGTTTTCAGGTGTTTTTTGTTTTTCCAACTTACAACAATACATAAAACAAACAGAGAAAGCTAGTTTAAGTGCTTCAGGAAGAGGTGGGTCTTCATCCATGGCTTAAAGACAGTCAGTGACTCAGTTGTACCGACTTTTAGGTGACGTTCAATCCACCACCTTCGTGCCAGAAAAGAGAAGAGTCTAGATGTATACCTACCTTGAACCCTGAGAGATGGTGGGACCAGTCAAGCAGTGCTAGTAGAAAAAACTGCATGTAAAATAATGCTCATGTTCTTCTGATGTACTGATCCTTATCATTGTTTTAATTCTTCACGTTTTGAACTTACCGTCCTTGAAAGTTGGACCAATTTTGCTAGGTACTAACCACTACATACCAGGAAAACCATACCATAACTGACCTGCAGTTTTGGAGA
This sequence comes from Hemibagrus wyckioides, assembly GCF_019097595.1. Taxonomy (NCBI): domain Eukaryota; kingdom Metazoa; phylum Chordata; class Actinopteri; order Siluriformes; family Bagridae; genus Hemibagrus; species Hemibagrus wyckioides. Next base: position 19,469,839 of record NC_080711.1, read on the forward strand.
TACTCTGACCCAGTTGTCTAGCCATCACAATTTTGTTAAAGTCACTAACATCCTAATGTTTGCCCATTTTTCCTGCTTCCAACACATCAACTGTTCACTTGTTGCCTAATATATGCCACTTTTTGACCCCTTGATAAATGCCATTGTAATGAGATAATCAATGTTATTCCATTCAGCAGTCGGTGGTTTTAATGTTATGGCTGATCAGTGTAAGTGATAAAAGGAACTCATTTGTTTTGGAGACGTTACAAAACGTTAAATGGAACTTTAATGGAAGTTCAAACCCAGTGATAGCTCATTTAATTGTTGGCAAGTTAGATGTGGTGGTGTAAGAGGAATAAAACATTTTTGCAGAATGTAATTATAGGAATTTAACATGATTTGTGTGTGTTTTGTTAAAATATATTATCGTTAACAGTAATACAGTAATATTAGTGCAGGAATGTTCTGAGCTGATCTTCGTGAAAAGTGGTTCAAAATCATTTTGTTTCCATTCACAAAAGTTGTTTTCATAACTCATTAGAAAGCCACAAGCGCTTTGAACTGGTTGGCCGTACCACTGTGCGTGCGAACACGACGCCTAATTGGCCTTTCGAGGAAACCAGCTACTGTTTCAGAAACACCCTGGACAGATTAAACGTAAAACGAGCTTTGTTTTGAAAGGCGGAATAACAAGGCAGCCAAAAGGAAACGTTCTAAAGGGAAATAAAAGAGAGAGAGCACTACAAAGTGAGCACGCGCCCTTCATCACCGGGGTGGTGGTGGTGAGGGGCGCAATAAGTAACACGATCGGCCGACACGGCAGCTGGAGGGAATTTGGATTAAGATGTTGTCACGTCAGATATAAAGTCTGAGGTTCACGTGAATGAGCATGGAAGAACGTTCTGCCACAAATGCTGAGAACCATGTATATTTCTCTAAATCTCTAAATCAACAAGGATTTCTTATTAAAATGATTATTATTATTTATTTTTTTTTACATTTTTCTTACATTCTTTAAATAAAAAAATATTTTTGTCAAAATTTCATTTTATAATTTTAAACATTTATGCATTCTTTTTAATTAAAAGTGTTGTTAATCAAAATAATTTAGATTTTTGAAATTTTAATTTTGATTAATCATTATCATTTTTGTATCAATCAAACAGCATTTTAAATACTATTTTACTACTGTTTCAAGTTATTTTAGGTGTTTATTTATAAATTTATGTATTTATTTATATATTTAGTTAGTTAGTTAGTTAGTTGGTTATTGGTCATGTGTGTGTGAGTATTACTTGGCTATTATTCAGGACCAAGCTTCCTTTTTTCACATGCACTCATGTTAAAAGAATAAAATTGCAGCTGAATTATTAATAAAGACCATTTAGTTTTTAAAAATGAACAATGCATGTCTATTAAATTCCATATATTAAGTAAATCTACAGTATAAAATTGGTGGCTGAATTATTCATTACATTTCCTTTAATAGGCAATGAGGGAGTTAATTAAATACCATATAGTATTTAAAATATATCATAAATATTATAAATAATATATAAATAATAATTCTTTGTTTCTGAATCTGAGCCCAGAGCTCCTGCAGGAATTCCTGTGAAAACAGAATAAATCAGAGATGTTAGCAAGGGTGTGTGTGGGTTAGAGGTCAAGTACAAGGGGTCAAGAAGAACTATTTACACACACACACACACACACACACATACACACACACACACACACACACACACACACAGAGTCAAGAGCCATCCTAAACTAATAATACCATGCTTGCTGTATGCTTGATTTATAACTATGGTTAGCAGACCTGTCTGTGAGAAAAGATGGCCGTGAAATTCCCAAATCCACCAAGACTGTCTGGCAAGAAGTCATAGGATTTTATGGAGAGAGAGAGAGAGAGAGAGAGAGAGAGAGAGAGAGAGAAAGAAAGAGAGAGAGAGAGAGAGAGAGAGTTATCATCGTTCTCCTTCAAGTTATAAGCTCCTGCTTGGAAGCATAGAACTATGGAATTACAAGGATTGAGAGAATAGAATTACAGGAACTACAATTCACATGAGAAAGAGAGAGAGAGCGAGAGCGAGAGAGAGGTTTAATATGTGTATGCATCTGTTGTGTATGAATATGTGCAAAACATTCTTATAAAACTTTATTTTATAACCTCTGAATGAATTAAGTTGAAAACAGTTTTGATTTCCAAAAAATTAATTTTGTTTGGAAACAACATAAAAGTGATTTCTTACAGAAAAGAGAGAAACAGTTTGACTTCGATATAATATGCAAAAATAAATTGACTTAAGTTAAAAACATAAAAAAACACACACCTGATGTACATTCTTTCATTTCATTCATTTTTTGTAGCGCCTATAATACTGAACCAATGGCAACAGAGAAAAGGTGTAACAGCGACCAAGGTTCTTAAAGAGTTAATTCACGAGAACAAATTTAATTCAGTTAAACAGCTGATAATTTTATTGCCCCACTATTGTCACAACAGTGCAAGATAAGAGACGCACTAATTTGTATTCACAATAAAAAATAAAAGAAAAGCTCTTCAAAATAAACAAATTGAAGAAAAGTTCCCTATTTTTATTCAGTCCTGTTTTGTGTGTGGAGTAAAGTGGAACCTCACCATAGGAATTTGATTCATTCTGAAGATGAGTTCTTAAGGGGAAAATTTATATTGCGAAACAAATTTTCCCATAAAAAATAATGTAAATGCAGATAATCTTGTCTAGCCACCCAAAAATATGACCAGTATTACCAATACGAAGCATATGTAAACCGTATGGCTGACCCAAAGCCAAGCGTTCCATGTTCAGGGTCTTCACAGAAAGTCATGCCACCAAACTTGGGCTAGAAATAGAACAGGCCAAAAATAGAACACACCAATCCCTTAACAAAAAATGGCTGAAAAAACACCTAGCTTTTCGAAGACAATGTTGGTATCGTTGGTTGACTCTTTCTAAACAGCTTTGGCTGACTGAAAAAAATTTGTAAACTAGCTTCGGTTAGCTTTGCTTGGCTTTCCACTGATGCAAACAAGTTTTGAACGGCTCCCGGACATACGCACGACTTAGCCAGCATTCATTTCATAGGTATGCTAAAAATGCATCATTTGCCAATGCATATTTCTTACAAAAATGGTTGGCTGGCAGCTCCGTTTCAAAGATTGTCTTCCAGTCTTAATGGTCTAGGCTCGCCATCTTGCTTCATCCAGACTTCCTACTACTTAAAAAAAACAACCAAAAAAAAAAACAATCAGAGTTCCACTAATATAAAACTTGGCGAAGTTGCTTTCAACTGGTTTTCGACTGTCAGAAGCTTGTTTTCACCGACATTCAGAGCGAGGAAATGCTGGCAATTAGAGATTCTACTCTAGACTCAAAGCACCCTCTTTAGTGTGATGTGAAATTACAGTATATTAGTAGCCCTTATTTCTCTCGGGGTAGCAATTTTCTAGAAGTAAACTCTGAAATTCTTTTTGTTTTGTTTTTTTAAATGCACCTAATGTCGCAAATTACATCCTCCCAGGAGGAGTTGCACAATATGTTAGACTTCCCAACATAACGTTGATTTTTCCTACATTAACACATTTCGAAGTTTATTAACAAACTGTTCTTTTTTTTTTATCCTGTTTTAGTTACTGTAGTTTAATTTGCCTGTAAAACATGCTAGTTCTTGCTATCAGTAACTTTATAGTAGCTATAAACAGTCAGAATCACACCACAAGTTATTTTCTCTTTATTAAAAAATGTTATTGAAGATTTTATTGAGAAACTAAAAAGCTCAGATTTTCTCTCTCTCTCTCTCTCTCTCTCTCTCTCTCTCTCTCTTTCTCTCTCTCTCTCTCTCTTTCTCTCTCTCTCACTTGCTATCTATTTTTTTTTTTAAAAAGACAGCTTAAGATCTCTGCTAAAAGCTGTCCGGAATTTTGACCATATCCATGTACAATGTGAAGAAAAATATTTTGTTAACATTCTGCTGTTTATGTCGTGTGTGTGTGTGTGTGTGTGTGTATGAGATATAGAGAACATTGTTCCCGATGCCAAAATACCTTTGGCAACGGCATTCCTAAAGCTCCGAGAGGTCTTTCTACACAAAACTTTACTTAAACACACACACAAACACTAAAACTAAGCAAAGCATTAGAAACACATAATTCACTGCTCATATGGTGTATTTTCACTATTCTGCCTCCAAACACAAATGGCTCATATAGGTCCGTCTTATTTAGACTTTCACCCTAGACATATGTAATATAAAAAAAGGATGCGTAACTTGTACGTCATCATACTCGCAGCTTGAAAAGAAATCCATGTTGTGAGAAAGCTGGCTAAAGTTCGCTACTAATAGATAAACAGGATTAGGAACAAAGTACTAGATTACATAGTAATAAAAAAATACACACACTGCAGGCTAACATATGCAGGAGTTTTGTTTGTCTGGAAGCTAGCTAAACAAAAAGGAGGAAAAATAGTGTGTGTAGAGGATGAGCAAAGGTTTGTTTCTTTTGACAGGAAGTTAATCATTTATACTTAGATAATATATCAAGTATAAACATATTGATGAAGTATTGACATGTGATATGATACGTGATCATATGCACACAAAAAAAACAACAAAAAACGTGTGGTCCCAGAGAGCAGACTGTTGTATTTTCCACCTCAGTTCTGTTGTTTGATTTAATTTTAACCAGCCCTCATTCCTCATCTTCAGTTTCTCATCATGTCACTCAGCTTGCAAATAATCTTCTCAACAGCATCCAAGCATCACAACCACAACGGTTGTTACTGTGAACTTTTCCTCAACAGACAGAAGGATGGATGGAAAGATAGATAGATAGATAAATAGATAGATAGACACCAAAATCTGAACCCAGAAGGAGCACATTAACTATCTCTGCTTTCAGTCCAAACATCAACGATCCTGCTCCTTAAATCCGCACTTTGGTCTGTCTTAAAAGCATTGGAGGGAGAAAGAAAAAGAGCGTTTCTCTTTTTTCGGTTTTCTGGGTTTGGCTTTCGTTTGTGTTACACGCCTTGATTCATCCAAGTCCAATTTATTATCGGCAATCCAGGAGAGGAAGGTTAGAATAACAAGCTGTAATTCTCTTCTCGAGTTCTGATGTTTTTCTTGGTCACCGTTGATGTCACCAGCACGTTAACCCGCCAAGAATGACTCAATCGGAGTTTCCATATGTCTCGTTAAAGAAATTAAAAAAAAAGTTTTCTGAAAGTCGGCAATATGGCAGAACTGATGATATGAACGTGCTTTTCATATTTCGTGACATTTTCGAAGGTTGGCAAACAGGCTAAGAGTGGAACTTGGAAACGTAGAAACACTAAACACCCCCAAAAGCCACGTATTAAAACGTCTACCACCACCACCACCACATTTTTCATTTTTCAACGCTTCGAAAACACCATTAAGCAACAAAAGGAAAAATGCTCACATTAGTCTTACAGTATATTTTCACATCAGTTCGAACTTTGTTAGAACACGTGTACAGTTGATTGCCATGCGGTTATCTAATCATCCAATCATCTGGCAGCAGGACAATGCATCAGTTCATGTTTGCGTGAGAATAGAATAGAATAGAATAGAATAGAATAGAATAGAATAGAATAGAATAGAATAGAATAGGGAAAAACCTAACAGGTGAAGGATGAAAAAAGGGGTGTGTCTCAATTAACTCCCTAGCTCCCTAGGTGAATCAGTACTGTATCATGTTCATGATATACAGTACACATGAACACTAGTGAGGACTACACATGGTGTCTCCATTTCCTGTGACATTTCCTTTGACATTTCCTAATTTCCTCATCAGTCACTATAAAAAAAAGTTTAATATGTCAAATAAATTTAATCACACACATTTCTATCAGGGTGCTTCAAGCAGGATCGTAGGTTAGCTAGTGGAGATTTTCGAAACCATTAAACATTTAAAAGTCATAGGACTCAAAATGTAGACCTATAAAACGTCAAATAAAGTAAAATAATAATAGTAAAAAAAGGATAATGTTTTTCCTCAGAAAATAAGGTATCATTTCCAGTAAGGGAACATAGGGAGCATTGTAGGATTTTTTTAACAAGTGATTGCCCTTAAAATGGCCGACTACCTGCACAGTGCTCTGGCGAGTGAACTAGGACGTGGATTGGAACACACCCTCAGATTCCTGAAGAAAGTGGATCCTAATGTGCTTCATTTTTGACATGCTTTCTTTGTTCTGAAATGCTTTTCTTCTCACCATGTATGAAAAGAGTGGTTATTTGACCAACACTTCAGCTCCTGTTTTTTTATTCCTGCATCATTTTGTCCACCAATATCCTAAGAGATGATCAGCAATTTAATTTTCAGCACATGTTCCTATCTGGCACCAATAACCATACCAGTGAGATCATATATATTTTTTTCTGTTTGATGTGAATATTAACTGAATTTCTTGACTTGGATCTGTATGATTTTATTTCACTGTTGCCCCTATGAATGAGCAGGTGTACATGTGTTCCTGATCAAGTCTTTTATTAAATCTTTATTTATTTATTTATTTGCTAATAAGGTAAGAAAAAGCATACTTTATTAACTGATTTATGCTTCATGTAGCAATTCCCATGGCAACAAACATCATGTGAATATGTTTTTGTTTCTGTTTTGGCCTCGCCCTATCATTGGTTTGTTGCTTTTTTGTGTTCACCTGTTTTATGTTAGCTCATTTATTAGCATGTTGACTTCTATTTCTATAGCGATTCTATTGCTGTTTCCAAATATCCCAAATACAGTAAGTGAAAAGGAGTACAAATTGAGAAGGATATCCAAATTCTCAGTATTCATAAAACAGTAGGTCAGAAATACCCTTTCACGAAGAGGCTGCGCTATCCCACAATGCAATGTGGTTAAATTGTACTTGTTTACCTGAGTACATTGTTTACTTGCTGAAGGTTTATAAAAGAATGATCAGTCGGGTTTTTTGTGCTTAATTATGATGTTGTAGGTCACATGACAATACCAACATGGCGGATGTAAGTAGTAGATCCTGATTGTAGTCTTATTACACACATATACTGATCAGTATGTACTGGATCACCGGCTGAGCAGTAGGTACTGAATCCAATACAGTTACAGTAAAGATTTCAGATACATCATACATTTAAGTATGTTTTTATTTGTTTCTATAGTACTGTGTTTCTTGGCAGGTGGACTGTGGAGTAAATAGATTTGAGAGTACAAGAGAATGTGTTTAGTATCTGAAGTGTCCTCTAAAGTGTACTTTAGATATTTTTCTTTCTATCTATCTATCTATCTATCTATCTATCTATCTATCTATCTATCTATCTATCTATCTATCTATCTATCTATCTATCTATCTATCTATCTATCTATCTATCTATCTAACTAAAGCAGCTCCAAAAAGTTCCTGAGGCTAGTCAAATAAAGTTCATTTATTTACAATTGTTTTGCCGTTAATATTCAACACACATTTTTCTTTTTTTTGTTACTTTGTAATAATAAAATGAACATCTGTAAAACCTAATCCACATTAAATATCCTGCTGTTTTCATCATTTGGAACTGGACGCAAAGATTTGCACTCAACTGTAGATGAATAAACTCCTTGTCTCCGTCTTTAACCTTCTCTTTTCTTTCTTTCTTTCTTACTCTCTCTCTCTTTCTCTCTGGCACTGATTAGATTGTTTAGGATGGCAAAGGTTTGTCTCACTCCTAAGAATACACAATAAAAGTAGATGAGCTAAAAAGTGTGTGTGTGTGTGTGTGTGTGTGAGAGAGAGAGAGAGAGAGAGAGAGAGAGAGAAGGAGGGGGGGAGGGAGTGTGTGAATGCTAACTGGATGAACCGATGGTTTATGCATCAGTCCAATCCAAACACATCCGGTCCTCATTTTCCATCAAAAGCCTGAAAGCCTCACAGCAAGTGCAGTGTTTTGAATCTTTGCAACTTGAGAATGGCGGGTGTTGTGTTGTGTGTGTGTGTCTTATATTATATTTTTATAACAAAGACAGGAACATCAGGAATATTTGACCTTGTATTAACCTAGTAGTGAAATTCTATCTAAATGTCGAACCTTTTTATGAAACAAATAAAGCTACACAGTCAACTACAAAAGTATTGGCACCCCATGTAATTTCACTTAGGTGCAACACATTGAATCATGTTATCCTGGTTAGGGTTGCAGAGGATTATGGGATTTCACATAGATTCTCACACTTATCCACAACAAGGGGTACTTTTTGAAGAAGATGCGAAGAACCTGAAGGAAACTTCAAAGGGAGAACATATGAAATGCCACAGAATAACCCAAGTAACATAGCTGTGAGGCGGCAATCGTGTAATCTCATGCTGAAAACATGAGAAATCGAAGTCAGTTCATTCTAGGAATGAATTGACTTATCAGAACCACATGTGGCACCCCTGCATGTAGTACGTTGTGTAACCCCATCTTTGCCAACATAACATTCTTCTAGAAGAGATTAAGAGAACCCAAAGTGAGGAATCTGAAACATTCCTCATTACAGACTCCACATCCTCCAGAGTCTTCGGTCCTCACTTGTTGACTCTCCTCAAGTTCTCATGGGACTGGGATGGCCTTGTCCAAAGCTGGATTCTGTGGTTGTATGCTTTGGATCACTTTCATACAGGAACTTTTGTATCTTAACAAGGTTTCCAAGACCTTTTGAGTAAAAACAGCTCTACAACATTACAGGTCTACCATCACACTTAACAGATCAGATTCTTTTCTCTGTAACATAAAAACCTGGCTAAACCTGTCTCTAAAAAACACACAGAGAGAGGGGGGGGGAGGGACAGAGAGAACAGCATAGACAGTGTCAAAGGCAAACAGCCAAACATACATCAAGTGTTTCTTGCTAAACCACACTAGTCTTCTGACCACAGAACCTGTTTCCAGTAAGTTCCTGCTTCCTGTATTGCTTACTTTTGATGTTCAGATGAAACAAAGAGCTTCCAAATCATCTGTTGGCTCTTTTGCAACAAGTTTTTGCCTCTCTAACCATCCTCCTCACCGTCAAAATCCACTCGCATCCTTTTCCAACCAGCTTCATTACAGCTCCAGTTGTTTTAAACTCCATAATGACTGCTCCTAACAGTGAGCATGACTATTTTCCTGACGGTTTTATGTAGCGATTTTCTCGCCTCATTGCCTGATTTATGAAGGTCAACACACTTTTGTCTCATTTCATTTGTGTGTTCTTTAACCTTCTTCATGTTGATGAATGACTGAAGGAATTTGGCCTCTGCCCCACCTCATATTTATACTGCAGTGAAACAGGAAGCGGTGGATGACTGCTTAAGACTTCCTAAACACTCAGATGAGTTTTAACAAAATAGAGGGGAATATTGAACAGAAATGTGATTCAGTTACATTTTGCCTTTTAAAAATTTGACAAATACTTTTGTTAAATAGTTTTTTTTTTGTTTTTTTAAAAAATAAATATAAGGAATAAATGTCCTTACAGTCTTCAGAAGGTACAAGATTTCTCTCATTCTTAACATAGGAATAAGCAAATTAACCAGTTTCAATCCATACATAACCTTTTTAAATACATCTTTAACATTTTAATGTTGATATACAATATTCATGATTCTACACAATTTTGACATCCCTATTTAAACTTGTATGCTTCTATTGAAGCATGTGGCATGTGTAAGGTTTTGGACAAACTTGCACAGTGTCCTTAAAGCAAAAACACAGAAAACATATCAAATATTAAGAAAGCAAAATGCATGTATGGATTTGTGGATCTATGGATCAGTGGGTGGATGGATCTATGCAACTATGGATGGATCTTTGGATCTATGGATGGATCTGTGGATCTATGGATGGATATGTGGATCTATGGATGGATCTATGGATGGATGGATATGTGGATCTATGGATGGATCTGTGGATCTCTGGATGGATGGATCTGTGAATTTGTGGTTGGATCTATGGATGGATTTGTGGATCTATGGATGGATGGATCTGTGAATTTGTGGTTGGATATATGGATGGATTTGTGGATCTATGGATGAATCTATAGGTGCATGGATGGATGCATTTATAGATCTATGGTTGGATGGATTTGTAGATCTATGGATTGATGGATCTATGACTGATCCACTCCTTGCTCAAGTTAGGCCAATATAAACCCATCAGACATCACAGTTAAAATGTGCCATACACATTTTCCCAGATAAATGCTATTAGTTGCAGCTCAAAACCTTCCTACTGAGCATATAATATAATAATATATAATATAATAATAATATATATAAATAAGACCTTATATCCATTTATTACATTGATATATCCAGATTGTATTGGCACAAAAGGAGATTATAATCCTTGATTTGAATGATTGATTCATTCATTCATCCATTTATTTATTTATTCATTCATTCATTCATTCAGTATTGGAAGCAATAATCAGACACAGGGTCTATCCTACACAGGGTCTATCCTCTAGGCACAATGTGGGGGACACCCTGGATGGGGTACCACAGTCTCACAGTCTCAAGCAAATCAGCCTATAAAGCATGTTTTTGGATTGAATAAAGAAACCCATGAAGCACAGGGAGAACATTACAAACTCCACACACCCAGGTAGGAATCAAACCCCAGAGGCACATGTGCTAACCACTAAGCCAAGCCACCTAGCCTTCATATGTCCTTATGACTTGATCCATTCTGACATTCCTTCAGTGCATTTAAATGCCAATGGAAGTACATTCAGACTCTAGTCCAAGTCTAGTCTTATATCCAGGATTCCTGGAATAGATTCCACAACCACTGTGTGCCTATGTTTATCTGCTCTGGCTGTTTAAACATCGAGGAAAAGACATGCTGATGATGGAACAACTTTTTATAGCTGCTATAACATACAAACTGCTTGCATTAATTAACTTAGTAAATGGTTAAACATGTATTGGGTTTTTAAGTGCAATCAGTTACTCCATTTCCCATCAGCTCAAATCACCATCTCGCCATTGATTATTTTTCTTTTTACAGCAAGGGTTTAATTCCTTATGTGTTACACATTATGAATGATCATTCAAGAACGTTACCAAATGAATACAATCCTAACGATTCCATAGTCTCTGATTATACAATGTGTAACTATTTTTTGTCAACTATGTGAAAAAACAGACGTGAGAAATGTGTCTTAGTCAGAGTCAGACAACAGGGACAAATACAGGAAATCCAGAATGAAGTCCAGAACAGGCCAGGCCTGTTACACCATGTCGGTTATTATTAGAGAGTGAGGAGGCTGAGGGATGGATGGGTTGGGTGAAGGGAAAGAGGGAGGGGGCAGGAAGGATGGAGTGAATTCCACAAATGCTGTTCATTCTCACTGTGTTGCTAAACCTGTCTTTAAAATACAGTGTGCCTGAGTCTCAGATAGAGAAAGAAAGAGAGACTGATAAAGTGTGCAAAAAAGGGATACTGAGAATAAGAATGGGTAATGAGAACAGGAGAGACTGAAGAGATGTAAAGATGGAGTGTAAGAGACAGATGGATGGATGGATGGATGGATGGATAAAGAGTTAGCATTAAGTAAGAATAATTAAGTTCTGAAGGGATGATGTATTTTTGTAGGCCAACCTGGAAACTGGTTCCCTCAACAACAAGCCAATCTTTTTTTGTGAGACGCACCATTGGATTAGCAGGCCACTGTTATTTGCCATTAATGTACCTCTGTCAAGCTTTCAGCACTGTGGCAGGTGAACAAATGCTTAGCATACACATATTTTGAATATGATGCTCCAGATATGGTCAAGACACATGCCCAAAAACAACTTCATGGAAGTAATTTTCTGCCAATTTCCACTTTCCAAAAAAAAAAAAAAAATTGTCTGGGCACCATAATCAAAAACAATTCTCAAAAAATTTGATGTTTAGTTAGTTAAATAAGGTTTCTATTTGGTTGCATGATCTTATGACCAAATACTTCTTTTTCGTTTGAAAACAACCTTATCTTGCACGTTATCCTTTATTTGGCTTGTTTTGGCCGAATTATCCAAATGGTTGTTCACTTCAAACGTGCGTTAATGTAAAGCTGGTGTCTTGTAGATTGCTTAGCATAACTTGCTGTCAAATACCCAAGCTCTATTTTTCAAACGCTTGATCTACAGTACATAGTGACAGTAACCAAGCATTAAGTGGACTTGGTGATTGGTCAATAGTACAAACGGTGCCAACTATAACAGACCTGTGTGCAACAATTTTAAAAACAGCATGGTTTATTATCGTCTCACAAGCCAGACTCCTAGAGAGTCTGACGCTGTGAGTTGGCTGCCTTGAACTTCTGTAACTTTTTTTAATCCAGTAACTCAGTATTGCTCTGAAAAGCTTGTTGTTGCCAAGGTGTTCAAAAGTCTGTTACAAACCAATGCTTGATTATGTGTACACACACACATAGGGACTGAGAGGTAATGAGATCTCTGATGGACTCTGATAGTGGCCAGCTAAATGCACAATAAACGTACATCAGATTGGCTAAGATTAGCAACCTCCAGGCAGACGGTGTGGATGCATCTGCACAAACACACACCCACACGCACACACAACCCAATATAGCATAAATACTGCTACTGCCCACCAAAGTGACCAGTACAGTACAGTGACCACCACTACCACCACACACACACAAACAGCCCACCCAAACATCAGCAGATGTGGACCAAAGAATAATATTTACCCACCGTTTTAATGAGGCCTGCAATTTTAGTACACAACATAACATCGCCAATCATAACACAAAGCAAGCGTTCCACACGCACATACACACCAAAATAGCAGCAGTATGGTTGTAATTTATGCTAAGTAGGCTTTTTATTTAGGGTTCACTAATTGGGCACATTTGAATTGATGATGATGATCATCATCATCATCAAAAGCTTCAGACCCTAATGAAGCACTCCTCTGATCCTTGAGCCCCCCCTCCCAAAAAACAGCAGTTCAGGGTCTACATGGATTCAATTAATGTAATCCACAAGCTGCTTTGAGTGCATGTATCTAATTCAACCAAGTGTTGTCTAAACAAGAAGCCACAATTTAAAATGTAGAACCCCATAAAATCAGGGGGTCTAATTAAAAAAGAAGGAAAAAATGGGTTTGTCCTATTCCAGATTTGAAAAAAGCTGCACTGGTCTTTAAGCATGTCCTTTTCTTATGATAAACAAATCAAGTGTGGCCTAGAAAGCAGGTTTTAAACTTTTCAAAACCAGGCAACCCAATTCAACTTTCTGCTCCTCATCTTCTTAGATATATGTATGCAGCTTTTCTGATATGTGGACTAACTTAGTATGTGCCTTACTAAGAGGCAAGCCGTTCAGGATACATCCATCCTCCTTGAATATACTGCAGTGCTTAGTCTCACAGTGAATATGGTGAAAAAGACTGCTCAAGCAGGCCACAAAATTCATTAGCATGAGCATAGATTCCATTGACCATACTCTCCACCCTGCCATTTCAATCGTTGGCAGATATACTGTATTTAACTAACATATTTGTCAAGCAGATGAAGCTGAGATACAATGTGTGATACTATCATTTGTTGAGGATGCTTGGACTGGCTAGCAACAGCACTTAACTCGCCTAGGTTTGCTCAACCTGTGGGTTTTCAGAACTGTGATTTTAGCCTGCAGCTGGACCCCGAAACCCAAGGAATGGACATGTGTCCTTGTCTCTGCACCAGGGGCCCAGGTTCTAGCTTGATGGACACACAAGACTTTTCTAATAAAAGGACTCTGCTTTAGAGGAGTGGCCAGACAGAAAAAGATGAATCACCATGAATGTTTCTCTTACTTACTGAGGAGTAGTAGTGACATAGTAGTACTGTGTTGCCACAGAAACAAGCTGGTGTTAGTCCATCTGGTCCTTAAGCTCTTTATACCTGTTTTGAGATGTTGCCACATGTTGCTTCCCTGATGTCAACCAGTGAGGTTGGTGATGAGGTCAAGATGCTCTTTTCACCTTTGACAGTATCTCTACTGGTGGGCCCCATCCATTGGAGAGCCTCACCAAGGGCAAGCCATTTGCCCAGGCTGTTGAGTCTGTGTATATCTGGAGATCTGCCATTTCTTACCTGGAAGTGGTAGTATGGTACAGAAAGGTTTGTTGAGGTATAGCTGGACCTCATCACCAAGGCTCTTCCTGGCAGAACTGGATAGCGCTGGCCCAGAACAGGACTGACCCATTACTAGCTTCACTATCTTCTGTACATTTTCTGTACATCTTCTATACCACCGATTCTTCCTCTGTTACACAGAATACAGCTTGAATTCAAGTCAAGACCTTAGTTTCCACTACTGCTTTGGTTAGTGGTCAGAGCACCCTGGCAGCCTTCACACAACAAATTTGCTACCCCAAATGTACAGAGATATTTAGTGCTCTCAGCTTATTCATCTGTACTTGTGGATTTGGCCTCTCAGAACAAATCAAATTGCAACTCCAGAGATCCAGGAAACATTCCTGAACACAATCACTCCTGGTATAAGGATTTTCTATGCCGCTAGGTGGAAGAAATACCATTGAACCTCACTTTGTCTTGCATTCAATGGTGGCGAGATGATTCTCGGGTGACTATGTGGTTGAGTCTGGCATTGCGTCTATTATCCTATCACTCAATTTTATGAATCTGTTGACTGACCTGTCTGTGTTCTACATGCGTAAGGAGGCATCTTAGTGAGTCAGATATCCCCTGGTGGTAATCTGAAGAAAATAGAGCCATAGTTATATACATAATAGGAATGTCTGATCTTTTAAGAGTGCATATCAGCTAGTTCCTTGCCTTTATCATGGCAATTTAGTTGCATTTCCTGGTTGACTGCATAGTCCTCCAAGGAATTGCAAGAAAGGAAGCATTTTGGACAATGGGTCTTTCAGGTTGGTTTCCCACTTTTTTCTGGCTTTTTTTCTTTTAATTTTTAATTTTAAGTTTTAATGTGAAAAAATCTGTTTCAGTATGAATGTTATAATTGTCTGAGGTGCTAAAGATAAAATCAAAAGATTATGTGATTCAATCATATTCTTATCTGTGACTGACTTTTGTTGATGTCACCTTGTTTGCCCTCTTTAGAATATTTATCAGAATAGAAGGTGATGGAAACACAATGATTCTCGTTTGCGTCTTTTCGGAAATTTGCTGAATTTTTTTGGCTGGAAACGGGGAATGGGATGGATTCGGGGCGGGGGCCAAACAGTCAGAAGAAAAAGTGTTTTTATTCGAGTGGGAGGTGACGGATCCATTGAGAGACGATTAGCATGAAGAGGCACCTATTTGAGTGAGCTGAACTCACGGACGCTTCTCGCTGACAGCATGAATGGACGAAGAGGGGAGAAAAGATGGAGAAGAGAAAAGATAGTGGGGCATGGGAAAAAGCCTGAGGCGAAAAACCCAGGAGAGCTACAGGCGACAATTAGCCAATGAGCGTTATTGTGGAAATTAATGTGCTTCCAACCAACTGCCAAAAGAGTCTCATTGTTTGTCTTTCATCTGAAGTACGTACAATCCAGACTTGCCAGAGAGCAAGCGGTGAAGAATTGGCCATTAAGCAAGCCATTGAGCTAACGAGGTGAATAATTGACACGTTATTACGTTCGTTAGTGTCCAGTTCTCAGGATTAAGTGGGAAATCAATCGTTAAGGCTGATAAATTGCTTGAAAAATGCACTGACCAAAGTGTTTTATTAAACAAATAACATTGGATTTATTTATTTTTTTATTTTATATACACAGTTAGGTCCATATACATATATATTTGAACACTGGCACAGTTTTCATGTGTGGTTGTATGTATGTATGTATGGGTGTGTATAGTTTTTACAACATAAGTGATAACTGGATTAATCTTGTTTTATGGATGCTTCACAACTTTAAGCAGAACTATTATTTACTAATATGTATAATGGATACAATAAGGAAGCAACCATTAGCATTTACCCAGACTCCTTTGGTTTTGTTATTGAAAGCTTCTGGCATGGATGGACTGCATTGTTTCCTCTCTAGATCACTTGTTTTCGCCTATCCACCTCTGTCCTCGAAAGCACACTATTTTGTGTGCGTTTCTGTTTTGGGTTTGTGTTCTTTCTCCCTGATTGAGGTTCGATGGAACGTATTGTACCTTGCTCAGCAGTGTTATTCCAGAAACGTCAACATCTATCTGAGAATCTGGGAAAACTTGACAAATAAACAACGTTTGGCTTTGCGTTTGTATTTAGCTTCCAGCCACAATGGACTCATTGTGTTTTACTGACCTGCAGCCTAATAGACTTATCAAACTCATCAAGCCAGTCTGACATTTTTGGCAGGAAAAAAAATGTTAAACTTTATGGCTGTTGAGTGGAGTGTGCTAGGATTTCTGGGTTAGCGTGCTAACTTTGGCCTGAACAGAGGTTAATTTTTTTTTTCTTTTTTTTTTTCTTTTTACAATGGGGTCCACTCAAATTCCTTAAATTAAGTCTCAATTTAATTTAATCATTTAATCAACCTAATAGTTTTATCAGTTACAATCGAGCTAAGCTGGCCAATTTTTTCGCCAGAGCGAATTAGGATTTGTGCGTTAGCATGGTAAAGTTGGATTAAAATATGAGGTGAATACTACTATTAGGTTAACGTCAGAATCCATAAACAAAGCCAATAAAGCAAACTAGACTACTGTCACGAGCTAGTAGTCCATAATCACATATAGCGCCAAAGTCACACAACCTCAAGCTTTTAAATAAAGAAGGCTACCCGTAACATGACAATTAAACCACTTAATCCACATAAACATGTTATATGGGAGCAAAATGAAATATCACAAGTCATAAAACCAGCACAAAACCATTAGAACAAAGCATTCCAAACACTTAATCATATTCAGGAAGCTAAAATTCAACTCGTGTTATTAGACAGATTGTAACACTATGGGCTAACCGCTAGATTTTGCAAGCATGCTGGGAAAATCCTGATGGGACGCAGGGATGCCACGCTAATTTTCTGTATTGCTACAGAATATTCTATATTACTCTAGTGTGGTTTGGGTTGGAGCCAGAGGCAGTGTGAATCAAGAGAATCTTCACTGTAAATTCAGCGAATCAGCTAGTCTACCCTGGCATTGGACTCTTCCTGTTTAGCACCTCTTGCTAAATAGTGTCCAAGTAATGGCTAGTTGCGTTATTAAATAAGAAACCAAAGACCTAATATCCATGTATTAATATCTTGATTATGATGATCAGTGGCATCAGTAAGAGTTTTAAATCTGGAATTCTCTCCTGGGATCATGCCGTCATGCCGTGTTTGCTGAGAATACCAAATATGGTAAAGAGAAAAATTGTAACCTTTTCCTTCAAACCAAAACTTATAGTTATGCCATCTGTCATTTTGTGTAATTTGTACTTTGGACAATGTGTGCTACTTTTAGTTTCGCCCTTAAAGGCATTTCAGGGGAAAAAATAGATGAAAGGTTAAATAATCCAATTCCCATGACTGTATTTTACGCTCTTCTCAATCTTCTCAATCGCTGCTAATGAATTGTTACGCATTTCATCAACAACAAGTCTCGTTAATCATTAGAATTAAACATTGATTATCTTGTGGTTAAGCTGTTCCTTTTTTGATTTGGATGTAGGTTTTGCAGCCTTATAGCTTGATGCTGCCACCACCATGCTGCACCATGGGTAGGGTCTTTCTTTCTTTCTTTCTTTCTTTCTTTCCTTCCTTCCTTCCTTCCTTCCTTCCTTCCTTCCTTCCTTCCTTCCTTCCTTCCTTCCTTCCTTCCTTCCTTCCTTCCTTCCTTCCTTCCTTCCTTCCTTCCTTCCTTCCTTCCTTCCTTCCTTCCTTCCTTCCTTCCTTCCTTCCTTCCTTCCTTCCTTCCTTCCTTCCTTCCTTCCTTCCTTCCTTCCCACAATTTGGAATAAGTTTCTCAAACCAGACCACATTTTGCCACAGTTTGGGATGATTCAGTTGACCAGTTAACCAGCCATTTTATATTATTGGCATTAATAATAAAAATAATTAAAAAAAAAAAGTTAAATAAATAAAAAATAAAAATATAACATATATATAATACAAAAAAAAGTAATAAGAATAAGTCACTATTAATATTTAAATATATACTAAAATAAATATTATATTAACATGATGTTTATTATTATTATTAATAATAATAATAATAATAATAATAATAATAATGCTTAATATATTATTATATTATTCTACAGGCATAGAATTGAGTCAAAATAACTTCCACTTCTGTTTCTCAGCATTTACCCTGAGCTCCCAGCGATTAATGTGTGTACCTTCTATGGAGTTTTATAGGCATCACTACATGTAAATGAGCTGTGCTTTTCATTTTATTAGTGACCTTTATTTGCACTAATTATCACTTAACACAATCTGGTCTACAGTCTACAATCTACAGTCTGGGCTAGAAAGAAATCAGCCCCAGTCTCACTCCGTTTTGTCTATTTGTCTTACAACCACTGATGGTGCGGTTGTATTTACTCCATAATAATGCTTTAAATATTTAACAGCAACAAGTGATCTAATGTGGATACTAAAAGTGAAACCTTAGATCGATGTCTTTTTATGTTTGAAGGACAGGCCTAGTCTTGGAAATCCATTCGTGTATGTTTGTCTGTATATACAAATATGGCATAACCTTGCTAAGCCATGTGGGTGTAGATTACAGGGTACTGTTCTGACACAGTAATGTTCATTTTTAGAGCTTTTTAGATTCAATATTGTTTTTTTTTAGTTTCTCCAGAGCTGTATGTCATTGGCTGGTGATGACTTTGTTCAGAACAGATCAGGAGCTGGGGTTAATGCATAAGCAATCACTTTTTCTTTCTACAGAAGTGTTCAGTTCTTTCAAACAAAGGGCCATGTCCACACACACACACACACACACACACACAACAGTGTTTTTTTCCCTCCGGTTAACTTGAGGCCTCTCTAGTCAGCGCTGAGAGTCTCAGTGAGTGCTGAAACAGCGCTTCATACCGTCACGATCAGATCCAGATGTGCTTTCTCAAACTACTAAAACACACACACACACACACATACACACACACACACACACACACAGACATGGGTAGATCTGTGTGCACCAATGGCATGCACACTATTTCAGCATGAAAGCACCCAGACCAGTGGCATGCTGGTTGTGGAAAGAAGTGTTCAGCTTTTAGCTGCAATTATTTTATGACTGTGAGGGAAAACGAATTATGCTTTAGCCATACGAACAAAATGTATGAGTGTTTTCTTTCACACTGATAGTGTTCAATGAAAAATGCAGCAGTTATTGCACCATTTTTTTTGTTTGTTTTAATTATCATGATTAATGGCAGAGGATTGTTTGCTAGATTTATTAGGAAAGAGAATCATTAGCATTGCTGGAAGCTGTGATATTAGCAGACAGGATAATTAGCATTAGGGGAAGATGGCGATTAGGTTTGCATCAGTAATAAATGAAGAGGACTACTGTGTTTTTTATTTATATTCACATGTGGCATTTTTTACAGTATCTATCTATCTATCTATCTATCTATCTATCTATCTATCTATCTATCTATCTATCTATCTATCTATCTATCTATCTATCTATCTATCTATTTCACAATTTTTTCACAATTCATTTAATTTCACGTGATTTTTTAAGAACATTTAATTTGTTTGATTTTTTTTAACATGACTAATTTTTAACATGATTTACAGATTGATTGATTTATTGAATTATTTCTTTATTTTGATGTCTATTTATGTCATATTTGTCACACGTGTTTGCATGCTGAAATTTACAGAGCCCTTAAAATGGCTGGCCCCCTTGTTCAGTGCCCTGAGTGCTGACCTAGAGAGCTGATTGGGACGCGCCCACAGACTTGAACTCTCCCAGAAAACTCAAGTCTGTTTATTGTTTATTGTTTCTTACTGCTTATTGTCAATCTATCCTGAACCACATGACCTCCAACTCTGTCATGTAACAATAAAGAGTCTTCATTATCGTTCTTCTATCCTGTGACATTAAATCTGCTTTTCATCACATTACGGCGTCATGGATTATTTACCTCTAACGGCATGCGCGTCGTGGTTTAGACTTACACAACCTTACACACTCAGAGCTCAGAAACTTCACTTGAAAATGGTGCTAGCTAAGTGTATGTGTCGCTGTTTTGTTACAAAATCAGTTATTAATCCTTTTCTGTTACACATGCTGTGCATTCTGGGTAGTAATTCCGAATAACAGCATATCAACATGTGTAAATAAACAAAACAAATCTGGAGGCTTACAAAGTACACAAATACTGTAGTGGGCAAGACACTAGAGATTATAGGACTGGCGGGGAAAAGCAGAAAAGCTTTTAATCCATTGTTGTGTGTGTGAGAGTACGTGTGTGTGTGTATGAGCAAAAAAAAAGAGAGAGAGAGAAACCACAAAGTGCCATCAGCCAGCTGTCAACGATTTACTTTAGACCCCAAACCATCTGCATCTTCATTCACTCCATCTGTCTCTTCTAATTTTTTCCCTTTCCTCTCATTCTTTCCTTTTCTCTTACACATCATACACATACCATATACTCGCTCTCGCAGAGTCTTGCTTACACACACACACACCTGCAGTGTATATAACAATCTAGATCAGCCATTCAATCTAGAAATGTTTTACGAATAACACAGACATTCTGTCTTTCAACTTCTCAGTTCAACAGTTCAGACTCATGCACCATCTTAAGCCTGCTTTATGCTTGTGTGCAACCCAGAGAAATGGATTATGGGAAAGCATAGCTTGGAGATATACGCTTAGAAGAAGCCACATGCCGAAATGAAGCCATGTTTCTAGCTGCTAAAGTGTAAGAACTTTCTACAGTTAAGGTAACTATAAATGGATAAAAAGTACGTTGGATTTTTTTTATGGTTACAGTTCATGTAATCACTTATGCTTTAGCAGATAGAAATACTGACCATCTTTTTGCATGTCACTTAAACTAAGTGTAGATCTTTCAAGCTATACTTTCCCACAATCCCTTTCAGGCTTAAGACTGAACTGAGAAGGTACAAAACACAAAAATCTGTGTTATCCCTAAAGCATTTCTAGATTGAAAGGCATTAATCAGCTGCGGTATATGAGGAATAAAACACTTGTTGTTCAAGTAAAATATAATCTGCTTTGAATCAGATCAGTTTTCTTAGAACAGCATGTCCCCCTCAAATGGTTTATTCCTTTTTTTTTATTGGAAAGATGATGAACTGGATGTTTTTTTTTTCCCTCCTAAATCAGACCATCTTGACAATGATTTTATGAACAGCACATCCTGTTCCGTGTAAGAAGCGCTTATAGATATATTATATCTCATATTCATATTCTGAATAAAAACCCGATCCTGAAAAATCACCATAACATCCTATCTAACATCTTGTTCTTTAATTTGTTGTGACAGGCTCTAGTTGTTCCATATTACCACAAAATGTGACATTTATTACTTTTTTTTTGTTTTGTTTTGTCTTGTTCTGTTTTGTTTTTTTTCCCCACGAACATGCTATGCAGCTGATGAAGGATTACAGTAAGTTAAATAAGTTAATGCTTCAGTTCTAAGGAAACTATACCAAGAAAACAGATATGGGTATTCTGTTATAGGTAAAAATTATGAATAATTGTGAATTACTGTGCTATCCTACTTCCTGTTTACCAAAACTGTGATCTTGTGGGTGAATGCTAAGCTGATGAGTGCTTACTGACACAATTTAATAACTAGTTTAAAGTTGAACAATCCTGATGCTCTGAAATTGCTCTTTTGTGTTTAATTTGGAAGTTTTTATATCCGAAGGCATGGATTTATTTTCTCAAACAGCAGCTCTCGATTTCCAGTTTTAACATAAACGACAAATTGATATCAATGCTTCTACACTGAAAAAAATAATAAGAAAAATAAGATTTAAGAAAAATAATACATTTCTCAACAAAACAGCATTTCATTGCTTATACTAAACTTAATTTAAACTAGTTTCGTAAATACTTAGTAGATCATTTCACGTTGATTAACATAGACTGTTATTACAAAGATGTTGCCACTGACTAGAGCTATACATATAGTATTAAATTGAAGCTATATATGTGTTACTAGGGACCTGTATGGTGGACTTAGACGAATAATAATAATATTATTAATGTTAATAACATTAAAAATGTTTGTTTCATAACAAAAAATCCATACACTTTGATTATGGTGAAGCTTTCTGTTTAATTTCTGTTCCTATTAAAATGGGCCAAGGGACAGAGCTGTAGAAATGCAAAAGTTGCTCTAATTTCTGGATATCTGGAGTATGGAACAGAACAAAAATAGACCCTGGATGCGATCCCTACAACTTTTGAAACTAGCTATTTATGTAATTAACTAATTATTTACTTAGCACTGGCTGTGTGTTCTCCATGCTCAGATGATTTTTGTGATTTCTACGAGCACTTGGCAAACTCCGTTTATTTTGTTTTTTCCAGCTTTGTGAGTACGAGAAGTACATTTTCAGTCCTACACACCCTTCAGCCGATGTTTTTATGGGCCATTTAAGTATGTGGCTTTTGACAGCAAACCGAACAGTAAACAAAGGAAAAGTATCTATTTCACTTACGGAAATTGTTTTAATTCAGATTAACAGGAAAACGCCCTAAACGGCACGTTTTAGTTCGTCTCTGACTCACGACTGGCCGTCCTCCATTTGACACACACTCTTTATCGGTCTTTAAAACACTTTATTCAACTCATCCAAACTTTATTTCATCCAAAGTCTTCACTAGAAACGCTCACTGGTTGCCATTCTGGCGTTATGTCCTACTTTATCACTTGAACTCTCTTTATTTTGTTAAGTATTATTGCATTAGTCTCGAAATTGCTTTATTTAAATAAATATTGTTTTTTTTTATTCTGTTATTGGCTCTTACACATATAAAGCATACAGTATGTTATAGTTTTATCAAAAAAAGTGGAAAATACTGATGTTACATAAGTAACAAATGTAAAAAAAAAAAAAAAAAAAAAAAAAAAAAAAAAGTACTTCAATCTTACTTCCCCTGAAAGTAAGATCATTTCCAGCATATGAAAAAATATCCATAAAAACACTGCTTAAGTACTTTAAGTTAATAAAAAAAACATAGAAACAGTTCATTAAAAAAACACACACTCACAACAGAGAACACTGACTTTCCTTGAATTTCATTGATACAAAATGTACACAAGTTCATAGTCTTATACGGATTTTGCTTTCATGTCAAATGTCAAGAGTAATGGCTCCTACAGGACAGGAAGTGAACTAGCTTCGAGACAGACAGCCGTCCCAGACACCTGCAAGTATTACTGTGTTATACACACACTTGCATTTACTCCCCTTTCACATAAGGAGCAGACCAGAGAAGTCTGGTAAAATTAAACGGGAAAAAAAAAAATCTGAGTGCCCCAGAAACTGTTTCTACTTCATCAGGTATCAATGACTAAAAACATTTTCTTCAGTCAATCCTTATTACGTAATAACCTCAGTTATTATAACTGAGACGGATCCTTTGTCGAGCTGCATGCGAAACTGAAATCTGTCAGAAGGTCCTGTGCGTATGCCATTCATGTTTTTGAAAATGTCAAACCAAATACTGAGAAATATCATTTGACCAAACCGTATTAGTTCGTGAGAACAGTTCTCAGTAGTGCACTCAGACTTTTGGACTACTTTATGTTTGGAGAGCTGGAATGAGAGAAGCAGTTTTTTTTTTGCTGATGAAGTTCATATGGTCATGCTGTTAAAAACAGCCACATCCTCCCTTGGCTTTCTGCTGCATGGAAGAACGCAAATGAAAGTCTATGGGGTCATCAAGGACCTTTCGGGTTTTTATGGACGTCTTAGGGATCCATGAAGAAGTATTAAAGGCTACAGTCCAAAAGTCTGAGTCTATGCAAAACCTGGTTTCAATGTTTTTTTTTTTTTGTTTGTTTTTTTGAGACATGTACAAAAATAAGTTATTACATGGAACAGAGGAGAAATGAAACCATTTTTGTGAGCTCTATCAGCTACTAGTTACTGAATAGAGACAGTCATTTACAGATACAAGTGAATTGGTCCAGCCTTAAAATGGTGTTCAATTTCTGTCAAAACAATCAATATCTGATTTCCTGCTATGGTTTGTTGAACATGTAGCTCCATTGCTCCAAGTTTTTGTTTGCAAGTTTGAATTCTGTAACACTAGAATCAACAGTGAAATACGAACGGTTTTTGGTAAAGGACTCAGACTTATTGGACTATTTCAAATCTTTCTTACTTACAAGGATCAGGAGAATGGTCACAGATATATCGCTCTGCCTTACTGCATTTAAGCTCGTCTTTTTACAAATACAAGTACCAAAATACAGACAAAAAAAGAAGAACATTTATTATTGCAAGCGATTGGCTTCTCTCGGTCCTTATCTCCTCCAGTTCTGTTTGATCCAAGAGAGAATATCTCATACGTATTGCTCTGCCTCTCCTTCGGCAATGATGGTAACGGAACCATCGCCGCTGTTCATTTCGACATCGTTAGCAGCATTAGAATTTTCTGGAAGCATAGCTAAATCTTTAAAAACGTCAACATAATGGCTAAATCCTGGTCCCCAGTTTAGTAGACTGTCCCAGTTGAAATTGCCAGATCCTTGGCCAAGTTTGTGGGGCAGTGTGTGATGCTGATACTCCCCAAAGGTGGGGTGGCCTCCACTGGCCCCGCCCTCCGCCCTACGGCTTGAGTACCTCCTTTGCTTGATTCTTCCCCCTCCATAATCTTCATCATCAGCATCGGATTCATTAACTTGTGATAGTTTTGGAACTCGAGAACCATAGTTGACTGGTTTTTCCCGGTCATATTCCATCTCTGAGCAGGTGAACGAGTCGTGTGAGTCGCTCTCAGAGGACGAATCCGGGGCTGGAATTCCATCTGCGGGATTTCGCACGCGAGAAAGTGGACGTCGGGCGTCTTCCTCAGATGACGAGCGGCCATGGTCAGCGCTGCAGATGCTGGGGTTTCTGGGTCGTGGAGTGTTGAGTCGCTCCACTTCCTCTATGGACAATCCAATAGGAGGTCCGGTCTCTAACGGAATTTGCTCAATCGGTTGTTTCAAGCGGCTTGCGGGTCTTGACCCGTGACCCGCCATCGTCTGTGGGCTCTTGCTGCGCCTTCCAAGGCGTGATGCTGTATAATTAAAAATAGCTGCAGACTGGCAAGTGTCTCCATGAAGGTCCAGAGGGCTTCCATCACGTCTCGCCAGATTCAGATTCATCTCCCTTGTTGGTGTGTTGCGGTAAAATGAGGCCGGTTTGCTGAAATGTGCCGGGCTGTGGCGGGACAAGGGGGTAGGTGTAGGGCAGGGGGCATGGCTAAGTGGCGTTTGGCGGAGTCCTTGAGTGTAAGAAGGTTGGTAAGTGTAACTAGCAGCACCCAAGGTTAGTGGTGATTGCCGAGCGTAACCCAGAGGACTATGGCGTTGGATTTGGATGCTGAATTTGGGGGTGTGACTTCGGAACTGTTTGTAATGTTGGACAATGTCGGCATCAGAAGGTGCGATACTGCTGGCATTATCAATGTCATAGTGCTCAATTTCTGCGATTTCCGGTGCACTCGGAATCGTATCGCCACTCTCCGGGACGTCTGTCTCATCGTATATCAGGTAAGGGTTCTCACGCTCGATAATATCTGGCTTTGGGTTTCCTTCCGGCTGCTTTCGCACTGTCATGTCAACGTCCCCAATGTTATCCGGATCATCAAATGCCACATTCTCGCTTCCCTTCTTCTTCTTCTTTTTCTTTTTCTTTGCTTTCTTTTCCTCCTTTGGAATGGCTGTCTTCCCACCACCTTTGCAGTGATTGTGCAAAATAAGGCCAAGCACTAACAGAGCGAGAATCGTTGCACAGCCACCCACAATCGCTGGAACCGCCCAAATTGGCAAAACGAATTCCTCATTGTTGGAGTCAGAAACACAACTAAACCCTCCATTGGTTCCAACTTTGCATGCTGTGCCATGTGGACAAGTCACACCCAAGCATGCCACTAGGGTTTCACAGACTCGTCCTGTGTACAATTCATCGCACACACAGCTGAAACCACCACGGTTAGCGGGGACACAACTGCCACCATTTTGACAGGGACTGGAAGCGCAGTCTCCAGGAGGAACGCACTGGTAGCTAAACCACTGGTTGACGCACATCATTCCATCCCAGCAGGGGGCACTAGCACACATGTTTGGCCCACGGCAACCGATTTTCACCGATTCATCAGTTCCGGAAATGAAGATGGAGACAGTTCGGTGGTCACCGGAGAATGGCAGGAGCTCATTGTTGTATTTTATATATGCATAGCAGCCATCAAAACCTGAAAGGAGACAAAGAGAGTATTACTGGCATTCTGAATATCATACAGATTATTAGCATTCAGGCTAGGATTCTTATTATAAGCCAGGCAATTCTTCTTCTCTTTAATTATCATTGTTAACAATCATCAACAACATAAAACATTAAGAGAGATATTAATGCTAATAGCTTTAATTCTACAATATAACAAATAATTATCATTAGAAGAATGCTAATCAGCAGATTAATATTAACATTCATTTTTGGCTTAAAAAAGTAGGAGTATTAGTATATTTTGTTATACTAACATACTAATATTACTGTATTACTACCTTAGGTTTTAGTATTCTAAGTATTCTAATATTCTAGTGTTCGTTTTAGCATAGATGGATTACTAGCATAATTTTTAGTATCAGCAGGATATTATTAGTATTAGTCATTTTTACTCAAGAACATATTATTTGCACATTTGCACAGCCACTGTTTCTGGTATTACCCACAAATAGCAACATCTGGTCAAATTTGCTCTCTTTATCTCACTGCAGCAAATTGAAACACACTAAACTGCATGTGAAATATGGGAGCATTAAAGTTTCCCCGTGTGCAGGTTAGAGGGATCAGGTTCAGCCAAAGCTGACTTGGCCTTTTCGTGTCTAATAAAGCAAAACCAAATCCTCTCCATTTACATTGGGGGGGGGTAAATTCAATAAACATCTGTTTATGTTGGTGAAGCAACATCAAGAGGAAACACGATAGCTTACGTTCTGATTAGTCACATCACCATTTCACCCAGATGGTTCTGAACCCGATATATGTAGCCAAAGATGTTATCTTTTAAAAAATTTCTCTAGACATTCCTGGATTCAATAAGAGTTGACTGGTAAAACTATGTTATTTTAACCATTATCAAAAACGTAGTGTTTTTTTTTTAAACAAACTTTTCATTCTGAACTAATATTAAGTTAAAAATATTTCTTTGAACAAGCTGCTGTATTTGCTAACATAGTAATTTAATAGTGTGCTAGCTTGCTAACGCCACCATTGGGCTCATAAATATAACCAAGAACTGAATAATATGTAACACATGCTATATAAATAGTCTAGTTGGCTAAATCTTTTTAAAATGATAAAACAGAAAAGCTAACAAAGGTTGGTTTTTGGTAAGGATCCTGAAAAATGAAAAGACAGGGAAGTGTCAAAATTTCCGATTTCAAAAATTATCTTCTTTTCCAAATCCAATTGGTAATTGTCTATAGAATTTTTATAGAAATAATAAAAAACTTTAATAATGTTAAGTCTGAATGTTCAGATGATTCGTGTAGTGAAAATGATGTCATATCACCATGGTAAACCTTGTTCCGTATTAAACGTTGAAGCACATTTTCATATCTCGTCCATATATTTCTTATTCCTCCTCCTCCTTTCCTCCCAGATTTTTGGGATTGGACATAATGGTGACATAATGGTGATTTCTCTCAGCAGAGGAGCTGGGTTATATCCTGCTAAGTGCAATTATAGTGTAATCTTTAGTCATATTCAGCTTTCTTAGATATTCCATGGATTTCTGTTGTACCATAGTTTGAATAAGATTTAACATCTAGCTAGCTGAACTGTTTGCAAAAAAAAAAAAAATGGATCCTTGAATAATAAGACTCAGCTCAGGAAAGCGTTGGATTAGTGTTTGCTAACTGACAAAGCAAAGACCTAAAGCTAATATGAAGATGTGACTGGTTAACCTGGGGTGGTCTTCTGCAGGTTAGCCCGCGGCGGCTCTCCTCCGAGCGACAGCGTGAGGACATCGAGACCTCCGAAGTCCTGCGTGGTGTGTGTGATGACGCGCAGGATCGTCTCATCGATGAGGACTGTGGTGGAAGAGGTGTTCCTCTGTAACAGCAGAGTGTGCCATTGACCGTCTGAGAAAACTCCATCTCCCACAATCCTCTCCACCTTCCCCGCCACACCAGCATCGGACACATACTGCAGGTTCCCGTTCTTCAGCTGGTGCATGGAACAAACTTTTGGTTACTGAGGTGAAGGCCAGGGCTAGAGCAGTATTTAAATACAACAATACACACATTAGTGGAAATTTCTTACAAGGGATACAAGGGAGGAAAAGTGTGTGTGTGTGTAAGAAAGAGAATGTGCAAAAGAAAGAATAGGACAAGGGGAAAGAGAGGAAGAAAAGAAGGTTGTTGGTTGTAGAGGTAGAGAAAGAGAAAGAGTAAAACAGACAGTAAGAGCTGAGAGAGAGAGAGAGAGAGAGAGAGAGAGAGAGAGAGAGAGAGAAATTAAATCTTGATACTGTGTGTCCAACTTCACACATTTCCGTCACTGAGTTCAGTTTGAGTATGACTTCTATTGAAGCCAGAGAAAGAGAGATAGAAAGGCAGGAGAAGAGGGAGAGAGGACTAGAGAAAGATAAATGTCCCTAGTATCATGTAATAGAGGAGAAAAGAGGTAAAGCATGAGGGGGAGAGAGGGAAGAGTGTACACTGTGCAGGTTGTGTGATTTAAAACAGTCACAAACTCTGGAAATGGAAAATCCATCTTGCCAAGGAAAGAAAAAAAATGAAGTGAAAATCAATCTGGGGAACAAATCTTGACCTCTGCCTTTCTAGCTTCATGTACTGATACTGTGTGTGTGTGTATATGTGTGCGTGAAGTAAAATGTTAAATGACAGGAGATTAGTAATAGAAAGAAGAATGAAGCAGATGGAGGAAACGGAAGACAGCAAGCAAAGTAGAGAAAGGGGATTGATAACAGGAATAGAGAGATGAAGTAAAAGATATAGAAGAAATAAGAAGTAAGGAATTTCTGGTGAAACAAAGGGAGTGATAGAGAGAACACTATAAAAGAAAGAGGAAAGAATTGGTGTTGGGGGGAAGAGATGCAGAGGGATTAAGTGATTGGCTTTGTGCCTAGAATTAGTCAAATTTAAACTGGAACTGAGTGAGGAAATACAACACACACACACACACAACTCATCTCTTGCTAAGGTGAATCCAGGCTTAGAGATATCTGTAGTGTATGTGTGTTACTTCTTACCCTGACAGTAGTGTAGTTAGAGATCTCCTGGATGTGTAAAATTGTTCCAGTTTTGCTGCGAGTGCGGAACCTCAGCTCCAGACTGCTGGTCTCGGAGCGTGTACGCGAGTGTGTTTGTAACTGTGGGTATGTCTGTGAGAAGCTCTGCAAATTCCGCTGCATCATCACGTCTCTCTTCCAGCTCTGACGAAGAGAGTAATCCAAACGTCCGCTCCCATCAAGGGATAGAGCGGAATCTGCAGAAATGACTGGGAGAGAAGAAGAGGAAAAATCATTTTAAACTACTCTTCAGTTAGGCCCTTCTCCATCAATATATCCAATTGTCCCCCGAGCCCTCTTTCTCCACTGCTCTATATGTCTGCCTCTGTCAGGTCTTACCTCTTTGACCTATATCAAAATGCCCCACTTCTATCTTATTATTCTATTTGAAAGTGAACCATCAGATCAGACTTACCCCATTGATCTACTCTGCCCACCCTGGCCCAGTTGCTCATTCCCATTTTTTTTTCACTATATGAAACTGCCCCTGAACGGTCTTACCACACAAATCCATTTCAAATGGCCCCCTTTGACCTAAATCAAATTACCCAAGTTGACAACCCTATCCTATTATTCCAATCAAGCTGTCCCTTTAAGCAATCATATCCTTTCAAAAAAGATGTCCTTTCTGGTCCATCCTTCCCTAATAATCTATATTATATCAGATTCACCTCCTCTGACATTTCTAAACACACAAATCTGCCACATATGCCCATTTATTCTTGATCTATGTGAAACAGCCTTCTAACTTTATCCGTTCAACCTCTCAGATCCCTCTTTGACTGATCTTTATTTAATTTGCCACCTTTGTACCTTTTTTCTTCCATCAGCTGCCCTCTATGACCAGCCTTAGCCAGTAGTTCCAAAGCAAGCTGCCTTCTCTGATCAGTATTACTCAATTGATCCAAGTAAAATTGTCCCCTCTGACCAATTTTACCCAATGACTGCAAATCTAGCTGCTCCCTTATGACCAATCTTACTCAATTTATCCAAATCAAGCTGCCCCCCATCCAACCTTACCCAGTTGATCCAAATCAAGCTGCCCCCGTCCAATCATACCTAATTGATCCAAATCAAGCTGCCCCCGTTTGACCAATCTTACCCGGTTACTCCAAATCAAAGTGCCCTGTCTGACCGATCTTACCCAGATACTCCAAAATCAAGCTGTACCCTCTGACCAATTTTGTCCAGTAGCTCCAAATCAAGCTGCCCCCTCTGACCAATATGACCCAGTTACTCCAAATCAAGCTGCTTCCTTTGACTTATTTTACCCAGTTTCCCCAAGTTTCACTGCCCTGTCTGACCAAACTTACCCAACTGATCCAAATCAAGCTGCCGTCTCTGATCAGTATTACCCAATTGATCCATATCAAATTGTCCTTTCTGACCAGTTTTCCCCAGTTACTCGAAATCAAGCTGCTCACTTGTGACCAATCTTACCCAGTTACTCCAATCAAAGTGCCCTGTCTGACTGATCTTACCCAGATACTCCAAAATCAAGCTGCCCCCTCTGACCAATTTTGCCCAGTAGCTCCAAATCAAGCATCCCACTCTGACCAATATTACCCAGTTACTGCAAATCAAGCTGTTTCCTCTGACTTATTTTAGCCAGTTTCTCCAAGTCAAACCGCCCTGTCTGACCAAACGTACCCAAATGATCCAAATCAAGCTGCCCCCCTATGACCTGTTGCAAAGCATTTAAGCCATTATTCAGTTAATTCTTTGACCCATCAATCTATAGTAACCCCGTTCTGAATCTTATGCAATCAATCTCAATTAAACACCCTCTTTGACCAAATTCCCAATTAATCCAAATCTAAATCCAATGAATCACATTCCTTACATTTCTCACAGTATTTCCCTGTGAGTCCTTCAGTGCATTGGCACTGTTGCCATGACCACATGTCCAAACATGTCCCACCATGCCTGCAAGGGTTAGTGACACATGCTCCTTCCATCCTGGGGCATCTGCAAGACACACACACACACACACACACATATAAAGACAACATTTTGATGTACTGACAGACAGAGAAGCAGATGAGATGATCCCACCACTAACAAAAACAGATCGAAAGAGAGCGAGCCACATTAGCATATTAGCAAAAGATCTGTCTCCTCCATTTTATAAACCCATAAAAACACTGCATGTTTTTTCTAGCTTACAAAAACAGACATTTGGAGACTAATAAAAGTGTATCAGACAGCAGGCGGTTGACTGAAGTGTGATCTTCAATAGCTGCCTGTTGAGGGCAGTGGGTTCACTGAGTGTGTAGGAATATAGAGTCCAAAAGAGTTCAGTAGCAAGAACTGTTTTTATTTCAACAATTATCAAAACACCAATACTACTGTATCTTTCCTTCTCTCCGTATGAAACATACTTGGTAATGGTGAACCCAGTCATTTTTCCCAGTCATTTTTCTTAGACAGTGTATGTTTTTTCAAAGTTCTTCTCTGTTGACTGAGCTAACAGTACACACAGATGTGCAGTGCTATAGTTTTCTTTCAGGCTTCATCAACATCTTGTCTTTGCCAAACAGGACAGTAGTCATAAATAAACCACAGGCAAAGATATCGTTTTTAGCTCAAAAAAGACATTTCAACAAAGGTGTGCTAGTAAACATGAAAAGCTGTGAAGAGACAAAGATATACATCCCTGGTTTAAAATACCATTTATTCTTTTTCAAGGTTAGCATTTTCAGCTTAGGTTGTCCAGTCTGAATACTTTTTCTTCCTCTCTAATCTCATAAAAAAGATTTCTTGTGATATTTAGGTGCACTATGGCTAGTGCAGTACAACTAGCATGTATAACTGGTAGCAAACTACCACAACTACAAAAGGAGGGGCCAACCATACATCCTAAAGAACAGACAAAAACTTTAAAATAACCAAAAAAAAATGCATTACTTCCATGGTAGAGGACATAAAAACTCAATTTCAATCCAGAAATTAAGGCAAAATCTTCATTGAAATACTTCAGAGAAATGAATTTATGCTTAGAAGTGTATGTGAAACACACCTGTCTAAGATGCCTTGAGACGACAGGGCCTGTGATGGCTCCAGAGGACGTCCGTTGATGGCAAATTCCATGATGCAGCCGACAAAATCATGTGTGTTCACCTGATTTTTTCGCTGTAGGAGCGGTTCGATTGCCCGAACACCACCGACTGACAAACGATTCGGCTGTACGTCCAATATCCTGTGAGAATAAACGAGTAAGAAGATATAGGGATGAAGGAGATAGGGAGAGCAAAAGACAGAGAAAGGCAGAGAGACAGAGAAAAAAGGTAAAAAGAGAGAAAGAATAAAATACAGAATGCAGAAAACACAAGAAAGAAAGAGATAGTGAAAGGTGAAGCGAGTCCGAAAGAAAGCAGAAATAGGAGACAGAGACAGAGCCAAAGAAAAACAATCGGCAGACAACGAAGAGAATACAAAGACAAACCAGACGGGGAAAATTAGAAGGACAGTGAGAGACAGAGAAAGATAGGGTTAGTAACTCCCAGAAGGACACATGGGCTATTGTGTCCAAATAAACCACACATTGACAATAAATAATGATAATAAAAATAATGAAATTTGATGCATGTAATTGAATTACCAATTGAAGCTAATTTAGCAAGGAAAACTACAGCTACCATTGTAAATATAAGTGTGTATTCACCAGTCAGTATGGACAGCCACATTGCTGACAGCGCAGTACCCAGGCTCCTGTTCTTCTCCACAAAGATCAACAGTGAGCGATGCAGCCTTACAAAGGAAAAAGAAAATACATTGCTTGTTAGCAAAATAAGCCTCAAATAAGCCTTTGCTGCAATGACAATTGAAAGGCTGCAAGGAGTTTTTGTATCCTTTTCACTGCAATGACTTGAGGTAAACAACCACAAAACAACTTGTGGTAAACAACAAACAATGCTAACAAGAAGCAAGGCTGTTAAAGTTTCCTTTATTTGTATCCTTCACATTTCATTGAATTGAAATGAGGTAAAGAGAAACAGTGCTAATTATGCTACCAGCTAGCAAAACCTAGTGAAGGTCAGTTTCAATTTCTGATTGTAGTTTCCTGATTCTTTTATCATTCTTCATGCAAGATTTAAGATGAGGTAAAGAAAAACAATCCTAATAATGCTGATTAAAGAAATATATCATGATCTAATTAGCATGGCTGGTAGGTGGTTCCTTTCTCTTGTATCCTACTAACTGCAGGTGAGAAAAAGGAAAAACAATGCTTACAATCAGTACTAGTTTGCAAAGATGCTAGAATATTCTTTGAGTTTGTATCCTTCTTACCATAATGGCTTATGGTGGGGTAAAGATAAACAATGCTAACGACACTAGGAATTAAACATATAAAGGACCAGCTAGCATGACTGCTTGGATTTTCCTATTTCTTCTATCCTTCTAAACTGAGAAGACCCCAAACTAAAAGTTCACATGAGGAGAAATGAGATCAGGCAAAATTGTTGTGAATGAAATAAAGAGTTACAGTGAGTTAAATAGAAACATCATTCCTCTCTCCTGTTAAACAAACACACTATGGCTCCTCACTGCCATTGTGTCCAAACCCACAACTCTGTGGTTTATGAACAGAGGGAGGAAAGACGGTTGTGGCAAGAGAGATGGAAAGAGCGCAAAGGTGTTGAAAAACAGGGGGCGAAGCTTGGCGCCCACACAGGCCTCTGGGTAAACACAGCAAAAACCCGCAAAAAGCCCCCGTTCCTAATCGTTAACGCAGAACTGTGGCTTGGGAGAGTGAAATACGGCTGCAAGAAAATAAACCAACGATGGAAACAAGACGCATTTGTCTTCTGCAGCTTTGGTGTACACTGATACAGTTGAGTTACCGCATGGCTCGACCATCTGGGCTTTTTATTACTGTGGCTCTACACTTCAAAGAGCCTTGGCCGCAAAGAAAGACCTCGCACAGCAAGCGTACTGATCTACAATTGGCTCTCCAAGTCCACAGAATCACATTCGTTAAGATATGAAAGGCAAATACTTGGACCCTAAAGATATACAGCATACAAAGGCAAAGAATCCCAGACATAGTGTGACGTAAAAATAACTGACCCCTTGTTGCAAACTATTAGAATATTTGTTGTCTTAAGTGTGTTGAGCATCGGCAGTTTGTTTTTATACAACGTAGGCGCTTATTGCACAGTAGAGTGTGTGTAAGCGTGTGTTTGTGAGCTCTCTTTTCTAAAATGAATCCAGCTGGGGCACATACAACTTTCACTTCTTCCAAACATGTTTGTTGCCCAACTTACTGGTCTACATATAAAAGGAAACTTGCCATCAACAATCTTCACTTAAAAGTTATGTCTTTCACATCTTGGCAGCTTGGCAGTGCTGGAGCTTAAGTAAGTCTTAACCACTGAACTACAAATGCCCAAGAAAGTTGAGGCCCTGTCATTAGTTGCCCTGGGGCAAAATTCAGAAAGCAAAGGTACTGCTAAGATTCAACCCCGGGATCTCCTTTTAAATAGGTTAACTGGTCAACCAACTCTGCCACAGTGGCATTTCTCTGGTTTATATTTTGCTTGTTCTGTAGCCCTGATTGTATCTTCTCTACCTGGTAGAAATAAGGGAACATTAAGTCATAACAGGGCAATAAAAAAGTCAGCAGCTGCCTCCGGGCAGAAACTGGAACGTCTTAACTAAACAAAAGTAGCCTTGACTAGCATACTTCGACCTTAAGCACAGAGGGACAACCAAGGGTTGCCTATGACTTTAACATCTGCTCAAAATCTATGTCCAAAAACACACACACAGGCCCATTTAAATGACCCACAACACCTTTTCCAAACATACAGATTGGGTGTTCTTTACACCTCCATAGGGACATGCTGAAAGCTTGGATTTTAATCTTTTTCTCCACAATAATTTTCAGACCAGATTTAGAACTGCAGCATATACAAATTGCAACTGTTTTTTATCACAGTTCTAGAAATGATTTCCAACATCTTGAAATAGCTGTCAAGAACTTTCTCCTGTAATCTTGAAGATGTGTTTCCGCTCATCTACAGAGTTTCAGTACTTAACCAATGGCCTACAGAGTGCTAGTTTAGATTTTTGACTAGACATTTTAAAATACTGTAACTTGGATGATTGTGACCATGGTTGGTTTTACAAATCAACACATGCCTTACCATTCCAGCTCTCCTGGCTATGACCGTGTGGAACTGACCATCTGAAACTCGAACCATAGTCATGAGCTTGTAGGTGCCACTGCCCAGGTTAAAGGAAAACCTCATCCGACCTTCACAGATCTCCAGGGCCAGAAACTCAGCTTTGTCACCAGTTTGGTTGTCATGATTGTACATAATCAGGGCATTTTCCTTCAGTGTGGCAAACTTAATGTAAATATAATTATTGTTGGGATCCAGACTTGGGAACTCCATGTAAGACAGCTCTTCAAATCCATAGCTGTTAAGCTCGCAGTGTTTTCCAAAAACGCCTGTGAAACAGGGAAAGATATATTATTATTTTTTCAACTGATATGATAACTTTGCATCCCTTTTCCTACATGATTTCAAGCTAAGTACTGTTATGTATACAGAATGAGAAACAAACGTTCCCCAAGATTAGACAATTTGGGGAATTAAAAAATGACATGGCACATTAATTCCGGATATTTCACTCCTAGTGGATCTTGATATTTTCCAGTATTGCTTGAATCATGGCCAAGTCTGATAAACACTGCTTGCGAACAAGACTGGAACACCTGGCTTTTGCAGCTGGAGTGATGACTTACCAAACGGACAGTGACAGTAATAGCCTTCCACACGGCTCTGGCAGGAGCCTCCATTGAAACAGGGGTTACACTCACAGTAATTGATGATGGAGTCACAGGTTTTCCCTGAGTTCATGAAACAACACAAATGAAAATGAATGAGGTGAGGATGACATAGGCATATGGTGAAGGGCTGTTCATGTATGGGGCTCCCAGAAACCAACAGGGGATTTTGTGCATTTGCACTCTCTCTAGTTCTGGTCTATTTCAACCTCCTCAGCCAAAACAATTCTGAAAGGCTCTCACCTTGTAAATGCACCCAAGTGTCTAAAAAAATAGGGGATGAAAGCATATACCTGTCATGACAGCGTTAACTCAACATATATACCCTATCTTCACTAGAACTGGGAGGCCTATAAAATGAACATTACACAATGGGAGTAACAAAATAAACAGATGGCGATCAATACAAGATGGTAGGGAACATGAATGTGCAGAACTAAGGTTTGCTTTTTCTCATTTGCTCTCCGTAGTTGCAGAAATGTTAGACAAAAAGCTTAAGGGATATAAATTCCTTCCCTGCAATTGGGTCTACAAAACAGGAAGTTGGGGGTTCAGCAGGAGGGCAGGCAAACTACTGTAAGTCAATAGGTGTAATACTTATACAGCCCCCATTTATCTGGGGCCTCAGACTTGAATGCTCACGATCATTTATTATGGTCATAATAAAATAGGACAATAATGACTCAAAGCTTGAGCATGCCAGAGACAAACCGTCTGCTGTAGCCCCATATGAAGAGGCCCTTCCAAAAGCTACATGCAGCAGCTGCCCAAACAGAGCTGATTCAATATAATGTTATCGTAAACAGTTAAGTGCATTCACTTCCTTTACACACTAGCTTAGTTACATTTATTAAGTCTTCAACTGGCGATTACATTTGGTAGGGGCTAATATATACCACTGTGTGTTGACACTACAGGAACCATTCTAATTAGATCACTTTCAGATTCTTGCTACAATGAACAGTTAACAGAAGAGCATCATCAAAGTGTTTTCCCTTTCAAGACTCCATTAAGCAGTTTGCCAAATGAACTCTTAACTTTCAGAGCTCTTCAAAGCATAAACATGGAAAGACTTTATTCCACAGAAAGCAGGTAGTGAAACTTGACTAAAGTGCACTTATGGTCAGCCTGTAGTTGTGTCCTTATTAGGGTCAAACTGTTTCATCCTA
Organism: Hemibagrus wyckioides; assembly: GCF_019097595.1. Lineage (NCBI taxonomy): Eukaryota > Metazoa > Chordata > Actinopteri > Siluriformes > Bagridae > Hemibagrus > Hemibagrus wyckioides. Next base: position 19,507,232 of record NC_080711.1, read on the forward strand.
TTTACTTTAACATAAACATGACAAGTTGATATTTATCATAGCTGATACCCCCCGCCCCAACCCATAACCCTAACAGCAACTGTTTTTTTGCCAGTCATCACTGAATCCTAGAGTTACAACACCTCTCCAATTTCTCAGAAGCAAATATTTTTCTTGGATCAATCACACTTATTGCTATATTTGTGTGCAAAAAGAATACGCAATGGCTTGACCAATAGCTGCTCATAAGATCTAGATGACATGTTGTACTATACCTGCAAATCCTGATTTGCACAGGCAGTTGAAGCCACCGGGGAAGTTTTGGCACAGTGCCCCATTCTTGCATGGATTAGACAGGCACTCATTGACATCCCTTTCACATGCCATCCCAGTGAAACCTTCTGGACAGGAACATGAAAAGCCACCTACAAGGTTATGGCAGGTTCCTCCATTGTGGCAAGGTGATGGAAGACATTCATTGATGTCAGTTTCACACAGACTACCAGCGTATCCTGGCCTGCAGTTACAGACATAGGGCTGTAAGGGGCGATTTGAGACAAGAATGACTGGGACACTCTCTACAGTCATCATGTCTGGTGCGACACCAAGGCGCCTCTTGCAGCTGCCACCATTCTGGCAGGGGTTGTTAGTACAGGGGTCGTGGTCCACAGAATCTATTTTAACCCCACTTTGCCTGTGCAGCGCTTCTTTTATACTCTGGAAAAAAGTAGTCACACCACTTGGGTTTACATACTGTCCATGACCACGTTTGATAGCTGCCATGAGGAAGGTCTGGTTGTTCAGCTCAAATGCCCCATACAGCTGAACTCCAGTACCAAGTCCTGCTAGCTGTGAGTTTGCAATGCGTAAGAAACTGAGGTAGTGATTATTAAGGAAATTGCTGATACTTTGGGAATTGAGTCGGATCAGTATGCTGTTGTCCACTGTAGCATTGCTGAACCCAATAAAGAAAACACGAACGTTGCTGTTGACAGCACCATGTACACCATCACTGCTGCGCACTGTGAGGTCAAATGTGCCATCCGTGGATCGGGAATTTGAACTGAGGTCACAGGTTCCTTTGGGAATACTAAAAAGGCTTGCAACAGGAGGGATCAAGGTGCAATGGAATGTGTCCTGTATATCTGGATCCTGAGCTTTCACAATACCTAGGGACCCTCCAGGGAACATGTTGCCAAAGTAATGAACATAGATCTCAACAGAGCGAGGCTGAGATGGGTTATCATTCTGGTCATTAACCTTTATATGGATGGTGCCTGTGGAAGACATTTGAGGTATGCCAGAATCTTTGATGACCACAGAAAGGTAGAAATCACTGATCTGTTCTCGGTCTATCTCCCGACTGGTGCTAAGCTCCCCTGATGAGGTTAAGGTGAAATAAGATGAAGCTGATGAAGTTGTCACTAGACTGTAGGAGAAAGGGCCTTGATTTGGTGCAAGATCTGAATCAGTGGCACTGAGGGTCATCACTGCTGTTCCTGCTCTCTGGTTTTCCATGACCTCTCCACTCATGGTCACTAATGTGGGCCCATTATCATTAATGTCCTCAAGAGTTACAATCAAACTGGCAGTACCAGTAGCTGCAGGTGAACCAGAGTCTATAGCCAGCAAGGTCAAGTTGTACACAGGTGTGGTCTCACGATCCAGCTCAGCTGCCACAGAAACCTGTCCAGTTTGTGGGTTGATTGTGAAAGCAGTTGATTCGTGGTTAGCAGCAATGGAGTAGGTGAATCTGCTCCAGCTTGGCACAGAATCGGAATCCTCAGCACTCACAAAGGTGACAAGACCTCCAGGTGAGAGTCCTTCACTCACTTGAATATCATATAACTCTTGGGTAAACACTGGAGGATCATTGGCATCAAGGATTGTGATATTCACAAACACCTCATCAATATCTGCCCCTCTAATACTCCCTGCATTTTTGGCAAGGACTTTCAAGGAGATTTTTTCTTCTTTTTCACGATCGAGAGGTCCTGTGACATAGATCTGGCCTGTGTTTTTGTTGATGCCAAAACCTTTTTTCCTGCTCCTACCAAAAATCAAGTAATAAACAACACCATCTTGTCCCAAATCCCGATCACTTGCAAATACCTCCCCAATAACAGTGCCTTTGGGTGCAGCCTCTGAAACCTCAAAGTAATATTGCTTAGATACAAAACGAGGAACATATTCATTGGCTCCTTTGAGTTGAATGTTGACATTTGCAAAGCTACAGCGTTCTTCGTCAGGAATGTTGAATGCTTTGACAGTTAGATGATATACTTGTTTGGCCTCATAGTCAAGAAAACCTTGTGTAGTTATAACACCTGTGTTGGGATCTATTATGAATAGGTCACTGTCTGAGGACTGGATGACATAAGCCAAAACAGCATTGGGGCCAGAGTCTTTATCTGTGGCATTCATTTTGACCACTGTGGTACCACTCGGCACATTTTCCTGTACAACAGGGAAGTACTCATCAGGGTCAAATACCGGTGGGTTGTCATTCACATCAGTAACAAGGATATTAACTGTAACATAGCTGGTCTTGGCTATCCACCCTCCATCTGTAGCTGAAATTCTAAGTTCATGTTTTTGTTTTTTTTCATAGTCCAGCAGTTTAGCCAAGGACAAGACCCCTGTTTTACTGTTGACTGAAAACAGGCCATCATCATTTCCTGAAGATATATCATATGAAATGAGTCCATTCATCTGTTTGTCCTTGTCTTTGTCCCTTGCAGAAAGAGTGCGGATTGCTGTGCCAACAGTAAGGCTTTCAGAGACTGTGGCAGTAACCTGGCTTTGAGAAAATTCTGGAGTATGGTGATTTTCTTCTGTAACAGCAATTTTAAGAGTAGATTTATTTGAAAGAGGTGGGGTCCCTTTATCTTTTACTGTTATTTCAAGCAGATAAACTTTATTAACATCAGAAGCAAGAGAAGAGGCAACAGTGACCCACCCAGTCTGCTTATCCAAACGGAATTTACTTGAGCTGTTGCCTCCTGATATTGCATACTCAATTTCAGAGTTGACACCATAGTCCTTCTTGTCATGTGCTGTGACTTTGATGAGTTTGGTGCCAACTTTGACACTCTTAGTGACAGGAGTGAAATAAGAGGATAACTCAAATATGGGAGGATTATCATTGCTGTCGATTACATTTACAATCACGGTGGTTTCACTCATTAGAGGTTTGACACCTCGGTCAGATGCTGTTACAATGAAGCTATGTCTATTTAAGTTAGCATTACTGTGGCCAGTTGAATTTTGATATTTTAGTTGTTGCTTGATAAATATCTCCCCAGTGCTTGAATTAATACGAAAGTATTCAGACTGAGACCTAATAAAATAGAATATTTTACCATTAAATCCCTCATCAAGGTCTGTAGCAGAGACTTGTGTGACTAGTGACCCAATCTCAGTAAGCTCAGGGTAGTCAAGGTAGTAGGATGGCCTGCTAAATCTAGGAGCATTGTCATTTATGTCAGTCACAAATATAGTGACATCTGTGCTGACAGTCCAGCCCGAATCATGAGCAGAGACTTTGGCAATGTAATGATCAGTGTCCTCTCTGTTCAGAGGCCTGCTTATAGTTATGTCTCCAGTGCTGGGGTTGATGCTAAAGGGAAGACTTGTATCACTAATAGTGTAGCGGCTAACAGCGTTGACACCTGCATCCTCATCAGTAGTTGTCACGCGGGTTACTGTGTACCCCACAGGTGCATTTTCTGGTACCGTAGCACTAAAGATCTTTGAAAATCTTGGAGCATTATCATTCACATCCAGAACATTAATGATGACTTTGACTGCAGTGCTTTTTGGTGATGTACCACGGTCTGTAGCTTTTACCCTCAAGGTATATTGAGCTACCTTTTCCCTGTCCAAAGGCCGAGTGGTGCGAATTTCACCCGTGGCCCGATTGATGCTAAAGCTATTTTCCTTATTTCCATCAGTGATGGCATATTCCAACTGCCCATTAGGGCCACTGTCTTCATCAAGAGCTGATACAACAAGTACTCTCTGAGGTGAGAGGTTCTCCAAAATCTCAGCATGAAATGGTTCTTTCTCAAAAATAGGGGTGTTATCATTAATGTCCAACACCGTGATTTCAATCTTCTCATATGCTGAGTAGGGGGGAAAGCTTTGGTCTCGTGCTTCAATCCACAGCACATACTTGTCAATGTTCTCATAATCTAGGGCCTTTTTGATGGACAATTCTCCTGAAAGCTGGTCTACATGAAACGCATTGTCCAAGTTGCCACTGGCGATGTAGTATGATAATGGTCCAGCTCTTGTAGATGATCCTGCAACTTTGGTAACGACAGTGTTGATGGCTTGGTTTTCTGGAAAAGTGAAGCTTTTGTCTTTGATATTGATGACTGGGAAGTCTCCGCCTGACACGAAACGGACAGTTACAGTTGTACTATCCATTTTGGGATTTCTTCCACCATCTTTGACACGAACCGTGAACGTGACCTCAGAAGTGGCAGTGAGTTTCTCACTGGCTGTGATGGCTCCTCGGATTGGATCAATTTTGAATTTCTCAGAGTTCCGGCCACTTAGAGAGTAGTGCAGCTGGGCATTGGATCCCGTATCTTCATCTGTTACAGTGACAGCAAACACCAATGAACCTGCATACCAAACAGAAGAGAATCAATCACATGAGATTAGAAATGTTTTCTTCATTAATTACTAGCATCCCCATACAGGATGATTTGTTATACAAAATCACAGTGTTTACAAGATAAAGATCTTCTCATGGTCTTTTTTCAATTTATTACACTTAGATTTCTTATTGTAATAATAATTCCATTTACCAACATTCTTATATCACCTACCTGAAGCGGTTGAGGCAGGAATGTGTGTGACGTAGGGGTGGTGATGAAATCGTGGCGGATTATCATTTATGTCGCTAATAACCACAGAAACTGTAGCTGAGCTGGAGAGGGGTATTGGATGTCCACTGTCCGATGCAACGACCAGCAGTTCATAACTGCCCTGAATTTCTCTGTCCAAAAGTGAGCTGGTTATTATTTGTCCTGTGGCAGGATTTATAGAAAACTGCCCATCTCCTCCACTCAGACTATAACTGTGGACAAAAACAGACACTGTTTACAGAAAACCTCGTAGATTTAAATTTTAATTTAATTATACATAGGTACGAACATCTATTAAGGTTTTATATTACATTCTAGAAGTTTAGTATAGCTCAACTAAACAATTTAAATATATCAATTCATATCAAAGAGGGGTAAAAGATTTGCCCCTTTTTACTATTGTACTGTTTTTTAGCCTGAAAATGACCAACAAAAACAGCAGACATGTGTGTCATTTTTATGACAGCTGGAGACAACTGAAAAATACATATTTTCCAGGCCTTGTATGTTTTTATTTGTGTGTATTACCACAGAATTTATGATGTAGTCCAAATGTTTGAGTGTTTCAGTCCATAACAGCACAACTGGGATATGCATGGCAACAAAATCCGACTTTTTTCACGTAGTGTGACTGCCATAAATCACTCAGTGATACCTGGAAATTTCGTCCAGCTGTAGGAATTTCATTATACAAAAGTTTGGGTGCTTTCAGTTTATTTAAAAAAAATCTTTTACATAAATCATAGGGTCTGATGCAATGATGCTTCTAACATTAACTTTCAATTTACTATTCAATTAACTTTTCAATTAAAATGATTTACTTTCAATTAACTGTCTTTAGGGTTTTAAAACGACCTCATATTATTTTATCATAAATATAATTATGTGAGTTAACTGAATAATGAAATAACTGAAATTTCCAAAACTATATTCTCTTATACTCATCACTGTAAAGATTTGTTATTGAAACAGCCCTAAAGTCTCTTTTCTTGCTCTGGGAACATCCTCATTTTAGATATATGTGTGAGGTTAGTGGAGCCTAATAACATCACTTTTCCAATTCATATTTACAAAAAAAGAGCCATTTTTCTAAAAATAAATACTAAATTTCATTCATGTTTCTATAAAATATATATTTTCAGTGGTGTCCCACTTTTAGTGACAATTTAAAATGGGTCATTTTAATGTGAACAGGACAGAATCGGTCTGAAACCCCCTGTTGCGTGCTGGTCTGTCTGTCACTGTCCATCTTCATCCTCATTAGCATGTTTTTTTTTGCAAAACTGGAGCACACTACTCACCCCCAGCAGGGAGTGGGACGGTTTAGAGTGATTTGGGTTCATGTATGAGAGTGTGTGAACATGAATAATTTTCTATGTGTGCTACAAGGGGGAAATTAAAGTAGGACTATGAGCTACATAATGGATGTAATTATGGTACAACAATGATACACAAAAAGTGCAACAATGTCCATGTTCTTTGTTCTTTGGGATACCTACACAAGTGTTTAGACAAGTTTGTATATCTTGTATGGGGTCAAAATCACATTTAAAATAAATTGTAACGTGAATTTGTATGTGCTTGGAACTCTCAAGCTGAAAGGGCTGTGCTTCAAATGGCTGCCTATTTCACAGAGATACAGTACGTGCACTACTAAAGCATTCAAATGAAACACAGGAAAATCCCATTTGCTTTTAAATATATACAAGGATAAGTGCACAGTACCTAATGACTCCATTTTGACCCACGTCTCCGTCTGAAGCATTGACCAGAATTACATCACTTCCTGTGGGAGCGTTCTCCGATATGGAGGTGTGGTAGGAGGAGGAGGAGAAAAGTGGCACCATGTCATTTACATCATCAACCAGAACCGTTACTGTAGCAGATCCGCTCAGAGAGGGAGAGCCTGAAAAAAAAGAGAGGTTTGTATTTAAGACGTTTGGTGTGAGGTGACATAGCGTGTGTGTATTCTTCCCTTTCTTCTGAGCTCTGTCCCAAACCACATACTACCATACATGGCACCTGTGGTAGCAGTGGTAAATTTTAGGGTCGTAGTATTTTGACATATTACTTATTTTGGTAGTGTGGCATCTGGGACTGAGCTACAGGTGGGCAAGAGAATTTATTAAATGGCATTTAAACACTCGGCTAGCTGACTTAAAGCACTTAGCATAAATAGCATGTACATATAGCAGTGTATTATTTTGACATGTTGTTTAGTTTGCCGGTGGGCAATATTACAAAGATCTGTTTCATATACTAAGCAAATCATTTCATACATTTCTCATGAATCGAAAAAAAGCCACAGCAAATATGAAGTTTAGTACATTTTTCCAGTCTATTAGGCCGTCTTTATTTTCGCCACAAACACCCGCCAAACGTGATCGTCATGGTGGAAATTCAGGACAGGACAAGTTCAGTGGCGTTATAGTGTTTTAATGAATCATGACCTCTCAGTTTTGGCAGTGGGATCTCCTGCTGGTTTCTTCTTTAGATGACACGGTCAGAACGCCTCGGGGGAAAAAAAGTCAAATAACCTGAAACATCTTTCTTATACGTGGCTTTTTAGTCAGAGGAGTAGCCGTAGTTCAGATTCAGAAAGAAGAATACGCTTAGTTGCCATTTTATTAGACATACCTACTAGGGATATAACAGAATATGAAGAGATTATTTTGAATGAAAATATAAAATGTTCTTATCTGATGCAAACACATTTCTTTTTTCTAAAGGGCATCTGGTTGAGACTAGAATTGTGCATCAGAACTCGGGTGTGGCGGGGCAGGGTTATACCATCATGTAGGTACGATATAAAAGCTTTTGAGACAAAGAAAGCCCAGCATGATGTATGTACACTGGTCATTCATTCATCCTTAGTAACTGTCTGTTCAGGGTCATGGTGGTTTAAATAAGGCTAACAGTTTATTTAGATTTTGAGAAATAGATTTTGTTAAAAATATATCATTTAGCAGAACAATTCTAAACTCCAAGGTTGTGGAACGGTCAAGCAAAAAAACACACCATGCTGACAGCGCTGGTATTTCTACCTCCCCAGTATTTAAAAATCTTTAATCTGGTTTAGGCCACACCCACTCTAGATTTACATCCAAACACATATACACATATACATATGTTTAGTCATTGCGTTACACACCTAACACCTCAAATAGGTCACTTCATAGATGGACACTTGTCTACAGACAATGTATCAGCCCTTTGGAAAAGCGAGCACCATAAATCCTGCACTGACCAGATATTACTGGAATGATGGACTACTTTCAGCACAGCAGGAAGAATGACCTGTTATGTGTGTGTGAGATACTGGTGTGACCGAATCAGACATCAGGTCGTCAGTGTCAGTTTCCGATCACAGCACTGCTGTTGATTAGATATTTCCAGCCTGACAGACTCACAGAGGTGGTTACAAATCTGCTGCGTTGTTGTTGTTGTTGTTGTGTGTGTGTGTTTGTGAGTGGCAAAAGCAATATCAATTTTTTTGCTGTCAGAGCATCATCCTACACAACATAATCTCCATAATAAGAGGATTCTGAAGAGAAAGGCGCTGCTTGGTCGCTCAGCTGAATGTAAATGTGACGAACGCAACAGGAGGCTGCAGAAAAGCGCCACACTAATCACACAGCATCTGCAGCTGTTTAACACAGTAAACTTCTCCACAGACTCAGAAGCAGACTCAGACGACGAACAAAGCACCCCCCCCCTCTTTCCAAACCACACCCCCTACCCTCCAGCATCACCGCACGGTAGGTCTGTAGGGGTAATACTAAATCGGTAACAGATGAAGAGAAAGAAATAAAGGAGAAGGAAAAGGAAAGCATAAAAACTATCAACAGTTTGAAGCAGTTGTTACTTCACCAGCCTCTCTTTTTTTCTTAATTTACAAGACGTGTTATTGAGAAATATAAATAAAAAACAATAAATAAATAAAATAAAATAAAAAAAACCTCTGTCTAGGATGTTACCAGACAATGAATACTCTGCATAAATGTTACAGAAATGTTACGAGCAACAATTATAGATTTTTTTCTCTTGTTATTTATTTATTTATTTATTTATTTATTTATTTATTTATTTATTTATTTATTTATCTATCAATACTGCAATAAATAAATAAATAAATAAACCCTGCAAGCTGCATCCTAAATAATAATAATAAAAAAAAAAACAGCAAAATCAGGCACTCTCTGGTCACAACAGTCATAAAAAACCATAAATCCTGGAAGAACTGAATAAAATCATTTTAATAATTTTTTAAGTTTTAAATTTAAATTATAATTTTTCCATTCTTTAAATTTTTTTAATTTTGTACATTTTTAAGTCAAAAATCGTTTAATAATACATTTTTCAATGAACATAGATTTGATTAGATTTTCAAATTGTATTTTAAATATGAATATTGAAAACAATACTAAAATTCATGTCCAAAACAATGATAAGCAGGATAGATTGTAAACAAACAGATTTGGTTATTAGTATGACTAAAGAAAGCTGTTAGCTATGAATAGGTGGAAAACAAAAACAAAAGGCAAAAAAAAGTGATAGAAATCAAGACAGACTCAAAGAAAAGGAACGAGTGAGAGTGTAGAGATTTGAGACGAAGCCGAGGCCCCGGGTCGGAGAAGGATTACTGAGGATTAGTGTAATTAATAATGAGTTCATAAACCTAAAGCGTGAAGCTAAATCAGCTCTGCTCCTCATTTGGATGACAAAGGGATTCACACATTGCCAGATTAGCATGAGCGTGTTGGGAAACGTGGGTCTACATCCAGGAAACGTGATTACACACGCAGAGGGAACGTCTCAGATCTCACTGAGTGTGTGCATGAATTAAACAATGAACACACACACACACACAATATAAACAAAAGTAAACACTTCAAATTCGAACACAATTAGCACTAACTGTAAAGCTAACCAAGAGAGTGAGTCACCACTTTTTTCATTTTCATGTTTATTTTTCTTAGTTTTCTTGAAACTGGACACAGACCTACTTAAGCATGAAGGTGATGAAATGGTAGAAAAAGTTAAATAGTCAAATATGGATGTGCTGACTTTTACTTAAACACACACACACACCGTGATTCATGGTTTCAGGTAGATTAGATGGTCATGTGACTGATTCTGATTCAGTTTTGCTTACGTGTGTGTATTAAAGCTCTCTGTCAGGTTCTGACACGTGACACACACAGTGATGATGATTCCCTTCTCTTTGAACTTTTTCTTCTTGTCTATCTATCTGTCTATCTACACTATATTGCCAAAAGTATTCGCTCACCTGCCTTGACTCGCATATGAACTTAAGTGACATCCCATTCCTAATCCATAGGGTTAAATATGACGTCGGTCCACCCTTTGCAGCTATAACAGCTTCAACTCTTCTGGGAAGGCTGTCCACAAGGTTTAGGAGTGTGTTTATGGGAATTTTTGACCATTCTTCCAGAAGCGCATTTGTGAGGTCACACACTGATGTTGGACGAGAAGGCCTGGCTCTCAGTCTCCGCTCTAATTCATCCCAAAGGTGTTCTATCGGGTTGAGGTCAGGACTCTGTGCAGGCCAGTCAAGTTCATCCACACCAGACTCTGTCATCCATGTCTTTATGGACCTTGCTTTGGTCACTGGTGCACAGTCATGTTGGAAGAGGAAGGGGCCAGCTCCAAACTGTTCCCACAAAGTTGGGAGCATGGAATTGTCCAAAATGTCTCGGTATGCTGAAGCATTCAGAGTTCCTTTCACTGGAACTAAGGGGCCAAGCCCAGCTCCTGAAAAACAACCCCACACCATAATCCCCCCTCCACCAAACTTTACACTTGGCACAATGCAGTCAGACAAGTACCGTTCTCCTGGCAACCGCCAAACCCAGACTCGTCCATCAGATTGCCAGATGGAGAAGCGCGATTCGTCACTCCAGAGAACGTGTCTCCACTGCTCTAGAGTCCAGTGGCGGCGTGCTTTACACCACTGCATCCGAAGCTTTGCATTGCACTTGGTGATGTATGGCTTGGATGCAGCTGCTCGGCCATGGAAACCCATTCCATGAAGCTCTCTGCGCACTGTTCTTGAGCTAATCTGAAGGCCACATGAAGTTTGGAGGTCTGTAGCGATTGACTCTGCAGAAAGTTGGCGACCTCTTCGCACTATGCGCCTCAGCATCCGCTGACCCCGCTCCGTCAGTTTACGTGGCCTACCACTTCGTGGCTGAGTTGCTGTCATTCCCAAACACTTCCACGTTCTTATAATACAGCTGACAGTTGACTGTGGAATATTTAGGAGCGAGGAAATTTCACGACTGGATTTGTTGCACAGGTGGCATCCTATCACAGTTCCACGCTGGAATTCACTGAGCTCCTGAGAGCGACCCATTCTTTCACAAATGTTTGTAAAAACAGTCTGCATGCCTAGGTGCTTGATTTTATACACCTGTGGCCATGGAAGTGATTGGAACACCTGATTCTGATTATTTGGATGGGTGAGCGAATACTTTTGGCAATATAGTGTATCTATCTATCTATCTATCTATCTATCTATCTATCTATCTATCTATCTATCTATCTGTCTGTCTGTCTGTCTGTCTGTCTGTCTGTCTGTCTGCTGCACTCTCAATTTTCTGTTTTCTTTCTCGTTCGTTGTTCCACATTAAGTTCAAAAAGATGTTTTTCAGCTCCATCTCTCTCACCATATGTGCCCATTTGATTCTCTTTGTTCCCTCTTGCTGTACTCATTGTTTTGTTGTTTTTTTTCGTGTGCGTGTGTGTGTGTGTGTGTGTGTGTGTGTGTAACTGTGACCACAGTAGCAGCCCCGGCTGTGTTTTTACTCCATTGTTTCACACACACAGTGACTCGAGGAAGCTGCTTTTGTTTTATTCCTGGATTCTGTTGGCTCACTTCCAGTAGTAAGTGATGTCATTTCCTGTTTATGAGCAGACTTTGGTGTTTGGGGGTAGTGGGCTTGAATAACCTGTACACTGAGTGACTGGTCTCATTCGCAAGCTAAGATGATCCAGGAATAAAAATTTGGGGTCTCACATACACACACACACACACACATTACATTTACAGTCACATCTATACAAATGTATATACACAATATGTCTGGCCATTGATCTTGTATCACCAAGCTTAGGAAACCCAGACTGTGTGTGTGTGTGTGTGTGTGTAAAAAGAGAGTCGCATATGTTTACTTCAGCACTGATGGGTGTAAACTATAACAGCAGAAGGGTTTAATAGCAAATGTTTGGCCAACAAATCAGTTCAACACGTCAAGCAGCGTGTGTGTCTGTGTCTGTGTGTTATTTATCATCCACACAAATAGATGCCAAACACTGATAATTACACAACTAAATTCAATATGGTCAAAATTTATACTGTACTCCGAAGATGTTAAGTTCTGCCACACTTTATCCTGAAAAGGAATCTTGGCAGACGTTGCCATGGGTACATGTTAAAGGGTGATCATACATCCTCCGTTTTGCTACATGACATTTGTTTATTCACACTTAGTCGTTAGTTTATTGACCTTGCTGATGATGGATTGCAAACAAGCCGAGGCTATTTCTCTGAACACAATTCTACAAGAATAATTATCTGAATCATATACAGTGAGGGAGGAATAAGCATTCAGAGCTTTTGTTTTGTTGGTATTTGATATACTTCCTGTATAGCATGTCTTTGCAAGGAGTAGTAGTCATACTGCAGGTGAAGGAGCTTCCTAAATATCTGAAGAACAAGAAGAAGAACCATAGATAAGATTGGTTCACAATCCATTCAAAGTAGATTAGTGGTACTCCAGTTTCCTCCCTCAGTCCAAAGATTGGCATGTTTAACTTGTCAGTAGTGCATGAGTGTGTGATTGTGTCCTGTGATAGGTTGGCACCCTGTCCAGGGTGTTCCTTGCCTTGTGCCTTGAATCCCCTGGGACTCAAGGTTCCTAACTTCAGGTTCCTAAGGACCCTGAGTAGGATAAGCGGTAAAGAAAATGGATGGAGGGATGGATGGATGGATGGATGGATAATGTATAACTATTAATATAAGCCTGTGATTTGCCTTGTAGCAGGAACTTCCGTCATAGCTGCTGTAATAGAACATTAATCTTCTGGCCAATCAGAATTCAAGTAACCAACAACTCTGTGGAATCAACTGCCATATCCTTAAGTTAAGTAACCTTTGTTTGTCACATATACCTTACTGCACAGTGAAATTCATTCTTCACATATCTCATTCTTGGTGGGTTGCAGTCAGAGCACAGGGTCAACTATGATGCAGTGCCCCCGGAGCAGGGTGGGGGTTTGGGAGTCTTGCTCAGGGGCCCAAGAGGGTGCTGGGGCTTGAACCCCACTGAACAACCCAGAGCCTTTACCACTTGAGCTACCACCCCCCCACAGAGTGTGAAAGTGTTTAGTTCACTTTGACTAAGCAACTCCAAGTGGGACTCAAACCAGAGATTTCTGTGCTTCAAGGTACTGTATGTACTATACCACTGCACCACTTGGAATTGTCATTGAGACCGCCCCATTCTAATCGCAGCCATGACATAATGCTGTTTGCTGCATGAGAAATCTGGAAGAACTTACCAGCCAAACCTGAGGAATGACACTTTAAACTATTTAGTATAATTGAATTTAATCGATTCATTACAGGTTAGCCTTCAGCCATTAACCTATGGAGAGGGGTCATGTGAGTGTGTGAGATTAGTCCTCACATGGAATCCAATTACACACCGGGTTTATGACAGATGACACAGAGTCAGAACTCTCCATCTGTTCGGTACATGCTAACTCAGGTAAACATTATGGCAACACACACACTCACACACGTTCCGGTGTGTAATCCTCTTGTACATATGTTCAGTTACAAAACGTCTAGCACAAACATATGGCTTAATCGGTTTAATCCTCTTCCACATGTTCCCATTTTAACAGTCATCCCCTAAGTCTGTGGGCGGCTAAAGTTCGACTTCATCGACCAACTGATGGTCTGACTTGATGCTATCTACCTAATGTGCCTGGACCCAACTTGGTAGAGGGCTTGATATGCTACTTAGGACCAGCATTAGTACTAATGCTTAAGTTTAAATGGTAACATTAGCAAAGTAGTTAGCAAATTAGTAAGGTAGCTTGCTAGTTAGCAAATTAATGATTGATGTGTTTAGGGTAGCTTGCTAGTTGCTAGACTGTTAGACAACCTACATGCTAATTGGTATGTCAAGTTACAATACAAACATGGAAGAGATGACTAGTGATAATGAAATGTAATTATTTTTTCTGGGGAGGGGAGGGGTGTTGTGTGGGGTTACACTATATTTCTATTTCTGTTTATTTCTTTATTTAGCTTTGTGGGCTGCATGTTGCACAGTGGGTATCGTTAATGTCCCACAGCTCCAGCTTCAAATTTGAGTGTGTGTGTGTTTCCATCCATTCACTTGTGTGTAACACTGCCTTGGATCCTCTGTGTATCAGGGCAACGGCTTGCCACACGGGCAAAAATGCCATTAACACCCATGGCTTATTTACGCTTCATCTAAAGAACACACACACACACACACATACACACAGGCCATAATTAAGTGGACGGTGAGACAGAGTAGGGAATAATGATGTTGCCAGTACAAAACATCTCAAATAAATAAATTCATTCATCTTCATTCAGGCTTGAGGTGGAAGTGAGGCGTCCGTCCAGGATGGACACCATTCACACACATCCACCTTCCAGCATGAATGTTCTGGAAGGGGGTTGGGGGTTAAGTAACTAAAGACTTCAGAAGACCACCACCTTCTCCGCCTGGGACACAGTGTCACTTTGTGTTTTGTTTAATTACATTAACTAAAAGCACTTCTTGTTAATCTTAGTGCAGTTGAAATATTTGACTCTCTTTGAAGAGAAAGTTAGAATGCAAGTACATGTGTGTCCAGAGGGGGCGCTCTGTTTCCTGACACTCATTACAGTCAGCTGTATTCAGTCTGCAGTCAGCTTTACAGAGCACACAGGAACTAAATGAAGGAGCCATTAACATCTTTTATCTGCTAAATGCTTCTTAACACTGAAAAGACACTCTGCAAACACTATGCTGCTATATAGGGGCTCTTTGTATGTGTGTGTGTGTGTGTGTGTGTGTGTATTTCTGTGTGTGTGTGTGTTTTATAGGCACACATTGGCGAGGCGCTGTCTCTTTAATAATCGCGAACAAACACAGTTCTTTAAACCTTTCTTTTCATTCCTACATCACGAAATCCGTTCCCATACCTTCTCTCCTCTTTACTCGTTGTTCGCTCCATCCCTTTCTCTTGCTCCATTTTTTTTTCAGCACTAAATTCTTGCCTTTAATGACTATCCATTTAACTTTCTCACAAAAGTACACTATCATGAACCAGGCATGTGAAAAAAAAAGCATCCAAGCATCAAGAAATAATCACATTGTACACAGTTAAGTAAACCCCCCCACCACCACCCAAACCCGCAAAAACTGCTGCTAGACAAAACGTCTGGTGGCAGATGATTGCTTATTTTCTTTTGTTCTGAAGCTATGAGACTGATTTACTAACATGTAAATCATCAAACACTCGCTGTGGAGTTGTTTAACATTTCAAACAAACTTGCTTGTACATTTTATGATGCTGTGTGACACACCGCTGTCTATAAAAGACGAACAACAGGACATAGCACAGCTGAAACCGACTCCATCGGCCATCTTGAATCGCTGTATAACTCTCTGCCTCAGAGATTAGATGGTATTGAAAGTCCTTCAGGATTATAGACCGTTTCCGGACATGGTATGGTATGTACTGTATACAATGATCAGGCATCATCAGCATTCTGAGCACTGACAGGTGAAGTGAATAACACTGATTAGCTCCTCATCATGGCACCTGTTAGTGGGTGGGATATATTAGGCAGGAAGTAAACATTGTGTCCTCAAATGTGGTAGAAGCAGGAAAAATGAGCAAGCGTAAGGACAGTTTTTTTAATGAAGGGCCAAATTATGATGGCTAGAAGACTGGATCAGAGCATCTCCAAAAATGCAGCTCTTGTGGGGTGTTCGCAGTCTGCAGTGGTCAGTATCTATTCAAAGTGGTCCAAGGAAGGAAGGAACAGTGGTGAACCGGTGACAGGGTCATGGATAGTCAAGGCTCATTGATGAACGTAGGAAGTGAAGGCTGGCCCATGAAGTTAATGTTGGTTTGGATAGAAAGGTGTCAGAATACACAATGCATGACCTGTCAAAACAGGGCTGTTTTGACAGCAAAAGGAGGACCAACACAATGGTGACCACGCAAGTGGTCATAATGTTATGTCTGATCGGTGTACGATACACACATACTGTATATTATACAGACTAGTCGACTAATACACAGAAGACTCAGCAAACTAAAGGTGCTTTCTGAGAATTAAAATATTTCCGACTGAGATGAAGTTGAACTGAAGTCATTATTGCAGGCAGTAATCAAGTTTCCATCCCCTTTTTGCACTGTTCTGCTACCAAATTTGCTCTCTCCCACCTGTTTCTATCCCATTGGATTTTACAGATGAAATGATGTGTGTGATGTCATCCTTAAAAAATAGTTTTGATATGAGGAAGAAACCATGAGAGGAACCAGGCTCAGAAGGGAACCTCATCCTCATTTATGGCATTTGGCAGACACCCTTATCAAGAATGATAATTAGTAGTCCACCACCTTAATCATTGAGCTACCGCATCCCCATTTGGGTGACACCAGACAGTTATTAATGTAAATGTTGCTAATGTCATTTCTTCAACTGTGTTTATAGTCACGAAGAATTGTGCAACCAAGAGCTCCAGAGGAACTAATAGGTCAGTGTAGTTTCTGAGTTCATTATTGACATAGCAATAATTCCTTCCTGCTGAGGAAGCTGGCTGAGGAAATGGCAGTTCAAAGACGGCGTGGTAGTCTCCAAGTGGTTCTATCCACAGCAGTGCCCTGGGTCACGGGCTGGCCATAGCAGCAGTGAGCACCACCAAGCAACAAGACTTCAACCAGGGGTAGAGTGCCTGGATGGATTAGGCAGTTCCAGAAAGAAGGAGTGGTCACACTGGGAGCTCGGGTGCTTCCCACGTTTGAGATGTCATGCCTATAGTAGGTTGCCCACACCACCAGACCCGAAAGCGGATTGCCATCGCCCTGCTATAGCTATATCAGTAAATATTTCATTGTGCTAAACTTTCTAGAAGCTGCTGTGGATATCAGGTCCTCCCATCCATGCAATGATTAACCATACTTCCATCTTACCTTGTGTCCAGAAGCAGTGTTATTAGCGGAGCTACATCTGCTGCCAGGTTGTTTCCAGTGTTGCTTGAAGAAAAGCTGCTGTGGAATCTGATTTATTGCTCAAGCATGGCTGGTATTTGACACGTGGTTTGACAGCTTTTTTTTGCAAGTGCAATCAGTTTGCTGTAACTAAAGACGACTAATCGACTAGTACAACTAGTACAGAGTGTACCTAACATTTTAACACAGCTATAGTTTGATATCACTTGATCAATTCAGTGCACAAATATGGCATATAAGACTCTTCTAATATCTCTTGAAGTAAGTGTATGATGATTTAGCCGTGGCAACCAGACGGCTATGAACTTCTCTCAACACGCAAGTTTGGCAAGTTTATGCGTGTCCTCTTTTCCGATGTCCCCGGTGTAGCCTTAAGTTATTCCATTTGGACGAGAAGTGCATCTCCTTTCCACACTCCTCACACTCCCTCTCTCGTTTTCCATTCAAAGCTGTATTTCTTTCCTCTTTTCGATCTTTATTTTGCTTCGTCTGTTCCTTTCCGTGAACTTGTTCAATGACTGAGAAACGGCATCCTCCTGCCACGAGTGCAGAACCCATCACCTAATGACGAAGTTCAGCCAAGACGCCTCACTATGGCTCTCTTCTCCTCTCTCACACACGTTCCTTCACGCTCCTTCTCTTTGCTCCCTTTCTTTCACCTTTCTTCACATTTACTTTGTCTCTCTTTTGGCTTCTATCTTTGTTCAGAGCTTTCTTTTTTGTCCTTCTTGTCTGTCACTAATTGCTTTCGCTGCTAACTTTCTATTTCTGTCTCACTCCGTCTCTTATAATACACATACTCTTAAATCTGACCTCCTCCTTTATTTTTCTTTTGTGCATCTCTCCCTCTATCACCTGTCTCTTTGTCTCCTTATATCTGTCTTCTGTCTCTCTGTTCTGTATATTTCTTTCTTTCCTCTCTTCCTTCTCTCTCTCTCTCTCTCTCTCTCTCCATGAGCTGTCAAGAGCTGGCACGCTCCTTCACTTTCCACTCCTATAAGTGCAGCTTCAGTCCCATGCAGCAGTGCTCTGACAGATAGACGGATGGAGTGAACGACAGTCACACTGAGTGAGACTCAGCCATTCATCATCATCTGTTTCTATAATAACGACGAATCCAGCCTCTAAAACTCCAAATCCGGACTAATTCTTTTTCAGAGCAAAGACTCAGCCGTACTGACGGACGAGCGTAGCTGCTCTCCTCATCCAAAAAAGGAACGACCAACTCCTTTCTTCAAAACACCGCAAATATCTCAGTTAAATATCCTGCACCGTTCCAGCCGGGAAGCCATTAGAGGTTTCCGATATTCTCCTCCCTATTAGGACACAATAGCTGCTTTTGACTATTTTTGTACGTAATGTTTTTTTTTCACATTCTGCCAGTCAGCGAAATCATTTCGAACAAATACACGCATCGTCAGTCATGATTTAACTGCAATAAATATTTATTCTCCTGACTGGCGATTGTGGGTTTATGAGAACAAAACAGCTACTGTCCGCCAAAGAAAATAAGACGAGGCTAACTGGATTGCAGTCTGCCGATTGGACGGGCAAGAAGTCATTCAATGCAAATGGAGCAAAACAGTGCAACTTCAAGAGCATTGAAGAAGCATTATTTTTTCCCCACCCATATCCAAAATTGATTTTCAATTGTCTTTTCAGTGGAAAATAAGTACTTCTTGCCCATCATAGTGCAAGACGCTTATACATTATGTTTGTTTCACAGTAGTAGATGCTGACTTTGCAGTCTTATTCAATCTCTCCAGGAGTTTTTTGTGGTTGTTGTGGCCAAAAAAGGGTTTGATTTTGCTTGATTTATTTCTTCAATCTCAAATTGGCAGAACTGCAAGCACAGGATTGTTCTTTTAAACTTTTACCAGCTCCCACCATGTTCAGTGCATGAATGGAAGAGGGCCTTGGCTGAATGCGTGTTGTGATGACATCACACGACATGTCCCGGCCCAAATCTGCAGAAGATCTGTGGTCATTTTGAGAAACTCCTCCAAATATCAGAGTTTGCTTGACTTTGTGTTTATTTCTGCAACTCAATATTTTTCACCTGTTTTATTCCTCTTATCACACCACTTTCCCAAAAGCTGACTATATCACATCATGCTTACTTTAATCCTTTTTACAGTTTAAATATCCTTAGTTATCACTAGTTATCATTTAATTTATAATTCTCCTTTTTCTTGCGGTTATT
Organism: Hemibagrus wyckioides; assembly: GCF_019097595.1. NCBI lineage: Eukaryota > Metazoa > Chordata > Actinopteri > Siluriformes > Bagridae > Hemibagrus > Hemibagrus wyckioides. The sequence goes on from NC_080711.1 coordinate 19,526,585, forward strand.
AACAAAAACATTGCAATTTGTCATATTAGAAAAAACTACATTAAAACCTTAACTCTGACTTTTACAAAGTGACCCTGTTGACTCCTTCAAAAAAATGGACATCAACAAATTTAAAAAATCTATTTTTCTTTTTCCATTTCGTTTATCTCAATTTATCTACTTAATAGATCAAGGAAGGAAAATTTTCCCACTCAATTGCCCACCTGCTTTGCAGCCCAATTAATATTCTTTCTAGGATTCTAGCTAATTGACTTTCTGATGTTTCTTAGATTACATACTTGTCTTCTCACAACTACTCTTACACCTGGTGCATAGGCCTTGAACCCTTGTGCTTTTAAAGATTCTAAAATCATTTTCTATTTCTGTTGTTTCAGTCTTTGGAGGTTTAGACCATTACTTTTGTAGATGTTGTATTCTTTTCTCCAGTGCTGACCAAAATATCCAAGCAAAGTTCCAGGTGAATTCTTGTAAGGTTAAATTGCAGTGAGCAAGAGATTCAACTCTGAATCGACCCGAATGGAGGAAGTAAATTAAACATGACATGTATTTTTGTTGTGGGATGTTTTTTTTGAGCTGTGAGGAGCAAACAGAGCCAAAAGACAGATTTAGCACTGCAGAATTGCCATGTGTTCTGGGTATTTGAATCTACATAGGAAAAAAAAGAGAAAATGAATAGTGGATGCGTGCACACACTCATTAAATCAGTGTCGGCTGTGTACTCGGTTCTGGGCTGGAGTGATTTTTTGAGACTTTCACAAGCACTTGTTCAACATTTTTGCATCACCATATTTCAGACGAATGAATGAATGCATATATGAATACATTTTTAGCCCTGCACACCACACCAACAGCATTTTTTCCCCAATTTTAGTTTGCTTCATTGGTTGTTTGAAACCAAGTAGCAAATAAACCAAGGGTATCAATTTACACTATGATCCTGAGTGTGAAACATAAAAGCTCCTGCTTCTAGTTTAGCTAATCTGTCACTAAAGCCTATCAAATTTGCTTATAAACTTTGAAATCATCTAATTTCTACATGTTTGCCTCATATTAAAGTTACTTTAAAAGCTATGTTATGTTGATTTTGAAAATCCAGGACAAATTTTCTTCATATTTTCATGTTTAGGAGATTTTCCTTTAAAAAACAGCTATTTTCCTCAGCTGTACATACAGCGTTGTATTTCTCACTGCAGTTAAAAAAAAAAACCCCAAAACATACCCATCATTAACGTAGATCATATGACCTGGCTGGAATGTGGGCGGAGCCACCCACAGGCCACAGTGGTTTGGCTGCTGGAGAGCTGCACTTAACTAGAATAGACTGTGATCTAAACACGCACTCATCTACAGACCTCCAAGCAATAACAACCTAAACCTCACACTCGCCCTCTCATCACACACACATACCTTCATGCATGCATAAAAACAAACATACATACCTTCTTCAGCTATAAGAATGGCAACTCCTGTCTAGTCCAGTACAATAAATTAGCTTGCACTATACTGTAACACAAGCACAAAGCAATTCTACACACTGAGGTAAGCAGGACGTCTCACCTGAGTCAATGGCAATGACAATGAGTTCGTAACGGTCCTGGATCTCCCGATCGAGCGTTCTTTCCAGTCTGAGTTGCCCGCTAGATGTCAGGCTGAATGAGCCGTCATCGTTCCCTCCACTCACCGTGTAACTCGTCTGCCCATTCAGACCGTAATCATCATCACGAGCAACAACCTGCCAAAGAGACCAGGTGCAGCTATAAGAATAATTTGTCTCTATTTTATACAATGTATTCTTGAATCAATATCAGCAATAATATTGTTTTAAGAATATTTCTTAGGGATTGGCTGGGTTCTGCAGAAATTCTTTGCAGTTTTAGTGGGATTCTGATTTGCATAGGTTCTGTCCAGACACTGTGTGACTTTGGCTGGCTTATGTTTTCAATGGATTTTGTGTGCTTTGGACGGGTTCCTGGCAGGGATCCTCTGTATGGGTTGTGCGAGTTGGAAAGGTTCTCCTCTTTGGCTGGGTTCTTTTTTGTTGGTTATATAATTTGGATGGGTTCCTGCATGGGTTCCTCTGTATGGGTTGGATGATTCAGATGGATTCCTAGCAGGGTTCCTCTGTATGGGTTGTACAATTCCTGGCTATGGGTTATGCGATGTGTTTATGTGTTATTGTGATTGGTTTCTGGCTGAGTATGGGTTCTCTATGGGTTGGTTGTTTTGGTTAGGTTATGCATGATGTGAATGGGTTCCTCTGTATTGTGTGTTTTTTTTTTCAGCTTATATGTGATTTGGATAGGCTCCTGGAAAGGTTCCTCTGTATGGGTTGTGTGATTTGGATAGGTTCCTGGAAAGGTTCCTTAGTATGGGTTGTGTGATTTGGATAGGTTCCTGGAAAGGTTCCTCTGTATGAGTTGTGTCATTTGGATGGATTCCTGCTAAGGTTCTAATACCATGCTTTGTGATTGGGGTTATGTGCCTGGGGTTCTGTGAGATTTGGAAAGGTCCTAACTTAGTTCCCTATTTGTTAGCTTTAGTTTATTTAAATGGGATTCAGCCTCATGCACAGACTGTTTGGTTCTATGTGATTGAGATTTTCCACACTTGCCTGTAAGATGTTCTTGGGAAGGTTTCCTAGGTTCTCTTGGACGGTGACTGTGTACGGTGAGAGCTCGAATACAGGTGCACAGTCGTTAATGTCTAGCAGCACAATGTTTACCGTAGCACGGTCAACTCGAGGGCTACTCCCGCGATCTGAAGCCTGAACCACCAGTGAATATGAAGACCGAGTTTCACGATCCAGCACCTTGGCCACAGAGATCGCACCTGTCACTGAATCAATACGGAAATCAGTGTGTCCACTGCCTGCAGCAATGGAGAACCGGATTTGTCCATTGGTCCCTTCATCAGCATCACTAGCAAACACCTGAAGAATGTCGGTACCAGTTAGGGTGTTTTCCTCAATCTCAATATCATAGATGTTCTGTGAGAAGCTTGGTGTATTATCATTTACATCCAACACCACCATGGTAACCTCCATCATGGATGACAGAGATGGACTGCCTTTGTCTTTGGCGATGACAGTCAGGGTGTAATTGGCCATCTCTTCGCGGTCTAGTTCTCCGATCAATTTTACATTACCATCAATATTTCCAATGCTAAATTTGCTTCCGTACGTGCCACCAAGTGAATATTCCACATAGCTATTGGGCCCGCTATCTGGATCCATTGCATGTGCTGTAAAAACCACTGTATCCACTACTGTATTCTCCTGGATGTAGGCCATCTTTTGCGAAACGAACATGGGTGGGCAGTCATTGACATCCAGTAGAATGACTGACACCTGAGCAGTACTGGTAAAGCGGGTGGCAGGAGGCGGAGCCAGGTCATTAACAGTGATAACAAGGTTGTAGAAGGACTGAGTCTCCCGATCTAGAAGTTTCCGTGTTTGAAGGACACCAGAGTTAGTTATGGTGAATTGGGCCTGAGGGTCTCCTGATGCAATGCTGTAGGCTAGTTGGGCATTCATACCTGAAAAGCATAACAGAAACTTATATTAACTACAAGAACAATTAAGATTATATACACAAGCAATTTCAGGACTCTGAGCTTATTCAGATTGTCAAAATGGAAAATCTGAAAAATTTGATGGACATCCGAGATGTGTATCATTGGAGGGGTTTACAATATTACTGGCACCAAAATACAGGAAATAGTCTGGTTAATGCTGCGAATATACATACAGGAAAATACCTTATTATTTATTTATTTATTTTTTAAACAGATATTCACCTATTATTGCATTTTGATTGGTGTGATTTGGATTGTTTTGATCAGGTTGTGAGGGTTGGTCATGGTCTATGGGATTAAGGAAAGTGTTTTTAAATTCTGTGAGATTTGCCTGTTTTTTTTTTTGTTTTTTTTATTTAAATGGACTCACTGTTCTGCTAGATTTAATTACATTCATTGTCATTTAGCTGGGTTCTCTCATAGCTGTCTGACATATAGTCAGGTTGTTTCTAGGTTTTGTTGGTTCCACTTAGGTTTTCTACAGTAGTGTGACATTTGAATTGGGTTCTTTCCGTATTCTGCATGGTTTGGATAAGGGTTTCCGGGGAATCTATGATTTTGGTGATAAGCTTCTGATAAATTTTTTTTTTTAAATTTGAAAGAGCCCCTCTATGGGTCCTCTATGATTTAGATGAAATCTCAATAGGGGATTACAAATAAAAATATATAACCCAAGCAGGCAGGTGAGTAGTTTCAGTAGTCAGCCTAAAAGTAGTTTTCTGATCTCAAACTCTTTTCAAAAAAACAATATAAATTAGATCAAGAAATATGGAGCTGGAAAGCTTATACTCTTCCTTTATAGCCCAACATTTGGCTCGTTGGCAGCCCTGAGATTTAAAACTCTCTAGCACAGTCTCTTGCACAGGACCTTAACCACTGAGCCACCATTGCTCATGTCTCGATGACTTTTTTATGATTTTAAACAATGCCTTCGCAAAAGATTAGAGAATTAATAAGATTATATGGGTTTTAACCATGAGTCTGTATTCATCATATATTTTTGGAACTGTATTATTTCTTCAAATTGGATTAACTGCTTATATTAAAAAAAAAAACGTAGAGTCTAAAATTACCCAAAAATGTCGACACTGCATCCCGTGCATAACAAAAACACCCTTAAACACTGATATTCTTATTTGATTGATGCTTTTCCACATATTGTTACTGCAACATCTGGTACTGATACATACACATCCTCTCTGTGAATTATCTGAGTTTTTAGCTCAAGAATGCGGGCATATCATAAATAACAGTCCTAGCTTGAGAATTAAGTGTATTTCAAAGAGGTAGGCTAGATTTACTTGACAATGGGAGAATTTATAACTCCCAAGACAGCTGACACAGCTCAAGCTGCTGTAGTAACTATTAAAAGGTTATCATAGAGACATGTTTCATATAATAAGTGTGTTTAAATGTGGACGCATTGTAAATTTAAAAAAAAGAATTGCACTAAATATGTCAGTAACGTATGTTCTACACTCCGATTTTAGAATGCTCAACATGAAGTCAAATTGAGCAGCTCTTATGCATCAGCGCCTTCCCGAAATTCCCTCTTGTTTCTACAGTCGACAAAGTCAATATCCAGTCATCACCAAAAAAAGAAAAATGGAATTGCACATAATATATACTTGAAGCCTTTCGTGCGTTATGGTGTCCAAAGTTCCTCATTTGCTTGTAGTAATTAGTGTCGCAATCAGTATCAGATGAAGTTAGAGCTGTATTGAGCAATTTACTCAGTGCAAACAAGCTCAAATTGAGCATCTTTTAATGCTACACGCCAGCCTGCTCATGCGAAACGCCTCGGCACCTTCCCACAATTCCCCGCTGTTTACAGAAAACAAGTAATCTCTTCATCAGCTACCATGGACAGAGAGGTCATGACTTCGAAAGTGCTAGTAAAGTCACCCTGGAAGCGATATGGTCTAAGGGGATAAACAGCAGGACGACAAGGATCTTTGAAAGACTGAGAGAGACAGAAAAAAAAAGACCGAGAGAGGGTGGAAAGAGGAATGTAGGTCACCATAACCACATTAGAAACCAATTTAGCGCGGAGTCTGAGAAAGGCGGCTTGGCGCTATGTTAACGCTGCCGTGCGAGCCGAGCCATGGCACTAGTTCAGTACAGTTGTGTGCAAATTAAATTTTAACCCTCATGTGCATGTTGACCAATTCAAAAAACAGAATTTAAAAAGAATATATTAACATTGTAGAAATGGTGATCTGGGCTGAGACTGCTAAACTGTGAAGTCAAGCTCTGGAGAATGCCCTCTGAGATTCTGCTTAAATCTCAGAGGGCAATGTATATTTTACTCATTTTGGATGCCAAAATATAGCTTTTTTTATGTATTTTGTCCTTGAATGTGACTGAGGGCTTAAAATATTTGAATCATGTGGTGTTTTTTAGAACAAAATAAGTTATGTGTCTGCTATAATTTGAGTTGAATGATTATATAAAAACTGAATAAAAAAAACTCAATAGCATAATTTTCAGGGACAAACCATCCTTCTCCATGCATGGGAAAGTCTTTTGGAACTCCATTACCACCAGGAATTTTTTTACACTGAGATAAAGTGAAGCTAGATTGGGGATAACTGGTACAAAAAATAAACTCAGCCTAAAGTGTGTGGAGATGTAATGCTACGCTGCGTAAAAAATGCATGCAGGGTTATGTGCTAAGGCTAGAGCACTTAACGAAGCCAGATCTGCTCCATCTTTCAGCTCTCTGGCATCGAATAACGCTGCCCTGTGTGCCGAGTATGCATGCGTAATATCCAGCGTTGAAGTTGGGGCGTAATACTATAGTCTCACTGGAGCCACGTGGAAGCAAACATTACAAAAGCCACATTTTTCAGCAGGAATGGAAATCAGACAAACATCAGCATACTCCAAGATATTTAAGACTGAGAGATGACATAAAAATGGAATATACAAAGTCTTTCCCTTTACAAATCCATCCATGAGTCCTCAAGAAATTTAAGCAACTAAGGGTTTGAGAGATGCTGACTCAGAATTGTGTTGTTTCAAAATGGCTGTTAATTTAATAACCCTTAATCTAACCCAATTGAATCATTATTCTACATATACACAAAGGCAATGTGACATGATGAGGGGCCATATCTCCTTCATTGAAACTGACAGCCATAATACACCACGTCTTTTTTTTGTAAGCCTGGACTTACAGGCAAGGTCTTTACTAGGAATACCAAGAACTGAATGGTCATGGTCATGGCCGTGCACTCTTCACACACCTGCGTCACTAGGACTAACAAGCAGAGAGCCCATGCCCTCTTCTTGGATGCTAATAGACTCATAATCCATACCTAATTTACTCAGAATAATAAGTACAGGGTCCACACCTTCACCCTTGGTACTAATGAAAAGGTAAGACACATCTCCTTCACTGGGACTAACAAGTAAAGGGGCTAAGGCCTCTTACTGGTGCTGATGGAAGTCCACACTTGCTCCAACAGGACTAAAAAAACAGAGTCAATACCCCTGGTACTAACAGAAACAGAGGTCATATCTTCTTCACTGGGACTAACTTGCAAAGGCCATGCCATCTTCCCTGGTACTGATGGAAACAAAGGAGATATCTGCTTCACTGGGACTACAAAGTGCAGGCCATACACTCTTTCCTGGTAATGGCAGACACAGAAACCATCCTTCTACATCTATAAACAAATACAAATATAAACAGGCCAAATGTTCTTCCATGGGATTAGCAAGTTCTGGGGTCATGCCCAGCTTTCTGGTAATGGCAGAACCAGAGACCACCCTTGCCTCAAGAGAACTTGTTCTTTTGCCTCAAGAGAACAAACAAGCCCAAAATCATGCCCTCTTCCCAGGTACAAACAGAAACCGAGGCTGCGCCCTCTTCCCTGGTACTAACAGGGTCCACACCTATATCACTGAGACTAACAAAGACATGGGCCACTCCCTCTTCCCTGGAGTGTTTTTGTATATCTTACCATCATCAGCGTCGCTTGCTGTTACAGTAAGAACAGGAGATCCAATACTTAGGTCCTCTGAGACGGATGTGCTGTAAACAGATGCATTGAAGGTTGGCTTGTTATCATTTACGTCCAGGATGTTAAAGTACACCCGAACCAGGCTAGCTCGGCCTCCACCATCCTCCGCCTTCACAGTAATGATGTAATACTGCTGTGTTTCATAATCCAGTGGTCTTGTCACATTAAACACTCCGGTGACTGGGTTGACCAGGAAGGTGGAATCATCGTCGTCTTCCTCGAGAGAGTAGGTCACTTCACCATTCGACCCGGAATCCGAGTCACTCGCCAGAATAGCCGCCACAATGGAGCCTTAGTAGAGAAAATGCAGAGAGAGTGAGAAACGAGAGGCAGCACAACATGGCATGGATCAAAGCAAAGGCGAACCGCATTTTACAAAACATACAATGAATGCTGACTTGTGCTTTTCCCTGTTCCCACTGGAGTTTATTATTGTTGTGCAGTTTGATTTTTTTGCGGTTTGGGGTAACACAGTCGTCGTGTTCATTCTGTATAAAACTGGGGCAGAGGCTTTTGACGATGAACAGGCAGTGTGGGTTTGATTTTCTGCAGGATAAATGCCGAGAGTCACTCGCTTGTTGTATTTAGTCTGGCATGACCACTCCTAGATGGTTTAGAGGCTTGATCCTGTTTTAGTGCATGCAGCTCGTGTGCCCTAGGTCCTAGATTGGGTTACTCTAAATCAGTGCTGTCTAATCTACTCCCAACAGACCTCATGGCTATTATGTCTTCGTTGTATCTCACCAATGTTTGTAGAGGAATGATCATAGGGCCCCATCGCTACGTGTGACAGAATGTGTGTATTTGTGTTGTCTAGCAAAATGAGGTAAAACTCCTCACTACTAATATTACTCATTATAGTGAATTTGTCCCTGAATAAATATTCAGCAGTAGGGTTAGGGTAAAAACATACAAAACTGTTGTGAGGTGTTGTAATTATTATTATTGTCTTCTGATACATACAAATACATATTAATAATTATAAAATGTGCTTACCTGGAGCCATATCCTCTGGGATATCAAAAGAGTAAACGGAGCGAGAGAACTTTGGTGTGTGATCGTTAATATCGCTGACGGTGATATTGACACGCATGTCTGAGGACTGCTGTCCGTCATCAGCTCGGACAAGCAGAGAATATTTTGACCGTCGCTCTCTGTCCAATCGCTTTGTCGCAATCAGGTCACCTGATTCAGGATCGATGCGAAAGCTGTCATCTGCCCCGCTAATGATGGTATAAGTCACCAGGGCGTTTGGACCCTGCAATAATATTAAAAGAGAAAATTGCAATATGGCAGTGAGAAGAAATTTCAAAATGATTATACAGTTAATGTCACATTATACATGCAGGTTTGTAAGTAGAGCAAATAGATGTGCACTGAACACATAACACAGAAGGATATCACATTAAAAGTATGCAGCGTGTCCTTAAGGTCTATGCACTCTAAATACGCATACACATCAGAATGCCATCAGAATGTTTAAGAAATGTTAAGTGAAATTTCTCAAAAGTCAGCAAATGTGAATGGTTGTGTTTCCGTCAGCTGCGGTTATGTCAAATATTTTGAAAAGGAGTAACAAGAGCACTTTACTGAACATTTCACCTGATTTTCTCAAATCTTGCCTTGAAACAGTTTGTGTGGTCTGAAACTATATACATATGAATACAGAAAAAAAGCATCATTGAATTCTGTGAAAAATTGTACCATTGAATACTTTCTCTAAATGTACAGTATTTATAGGCATCTGCTAAGACCTAGGAAAATCAGTTTGTCCACTAACCCTTCTAAAATTCTTCAGAATATAACAATAAGTCGAGCCTGCATTGTGGTACAAACATAAAGACCAACATGTGGACTTCTGCTGACTAGTGAAGCGGTTTTGTGCTAATATTTTTAGCAGACTTTCACAGTTTCTTTCAGGTCTGCCATGACTGATCCTTATTCTCCAGTAAAACACTCATCTGCACTGGTTTGTTTTAACAGGTGCGTGCTGAGCTGTTCGAATCACCTGCTAAAGCATGTCTCACTTGTCTCACTATCCAAACTATTTAGCGTGCTAGCAAGCACGACGCTGGAAATATGCAATATGGAGCATGTGTTGACGTACAGTCGATAAACACAGACAAGGGTTCACTGGCAGAGCATAGATTCTCACTTGGGAACCTGCGCACATAAAAATTGTTTACATTTATGAATATAATTAAGAATTCACTCAGAAATGCCTGGAACTTGGAATGCTTTAGCTAGCAAACCAGTGTTAGCAGTGAGGGCTAATATTCATGTATAAAAGTTAAAACTTCCCTCAGAAATCGTGCTCAGTTAGATTATTTTAGCTACCTAGTGAGTGTTAGTGAAGGCTTATTGTTAATATTTATGACTATAACTTAAAAATCTTTTCACAAATTCCCTCAGATCATTTCAGATAGCCATTAGCATTAAAGAAAATTATTACATGGGTTAATATGTAATCATTTCTGTCATGCTAAATTAATCCAGCTAAAGAGCTGTGAAGATTATAAACATATGTGTATAACATAGTAATCCACTAATAAGTATAAATTAGATTTTGGCTAAATACATATAAATAACCTTTTAGCTAGCTGGATATGGTTAGCCATGGAGATTAATCTAAATAACATAAAAACCTTCTTAGATTTTTTGCTAGCTGGCTAAGATTGTTAACATTTATGTGTATTTACCCTTTTTAACTTTAAAAACTCCTTTCAAAACTATATCAAGTTAAATTAGTTTAGCTAACAGGTTAAGTTGTTTTAGTCATTTTAGCTAGTTGCCTATCAATAAGGTTCACAAATCCTGTCATGTTAGCGCAAATTAGCTAGCTGATTTGCAAAATTCTCTACATTTAAGCTTATGATGTTTTTAACAAAGCAAATTTTGTGAAAGTTACAGATGATTTTAACAGCTAGCCCCTTCTGGTGGGTGTGTTGACAAAATAGAAGCTAATGCAGCATCTAGGTTTCCTATATTTATTGTCACACCCTTGAGAACCTATTCACAGCAATTAGTAAGAGTTTCAGTCATGTTGAGTGGAATAGAGCATGAGTTAACACACGTATTGCACTAAACAACACAAGAAAAATGTTTCTAATAAAAAAAAAATCTGGTGAGAAAGTATTCAAGTTTCACTAGCTTAACACTTTATTGCTGTAACAGCAGGAAGCCGTCCAATAATCACAGCCAGAGCCTGACAGTAAGTCAGTAAATCTAAGAGATAGGGTCAAAACCAGCTATTAATTAAATCACCAAGAGCTAGGCACTAAAGCTAGCAACAAGACAGCAAGAAACATATTGAGTGAGAGATCATGGAGCCATATTAACAATAACTGTGGAACACACACTGTGAATTTCACTATAATAAGATACCAGGGTGGTTATTATTTCATTGTAAACCATTTATGCGGTGTTATTCTCCATTTCCCAAGAACGGCACTTAGGCTTAAGCTGAGTTTGTTGATTTATGTAGTCTCATACACTAACCACTAATTTCCTACTGAATAGGCTAAAATAGTACAAAGTTATGGCATTCAACTTTTTAGTGAATCGTGTTTGTGACAATGTCCTAAACCACTAATCCACTAAAGCGCCATCCCAAAGTTCTCTTGACAACCATTATTTGAATCTGTGAAACTATTTAAACAAGGTACAATTAGAAAATCGGTGGAGAAAGACAGAGTCAAGAAGTGTGTTGAAGTCTGGTTGTGTAAAAGTAGAAAAAGCAGAGCTTGGTAGCAGTCAAATGGTGTATGATCTCAGAGGAACTACCCTGCTCTTTGAACTTAGACTGGTGTTGCATTCCTCCATAAATTCAGCTAATAGATCCCTTGATACCTGTGCTAAGCACAAGCGCTACACATCTGATACTATAGCAAGCCAGAGGAGAAAAACTGTGCAGACAGACTGTGATGGGTCTATTTAAAAGCGAAAAACAATGGAGGCCCAGACGACTGGCTCCATGCACGACAGGATTCAAAGAACACCACTCAACATGCTGTCAAATATGTTTTCATTCAAAATAAAGAAGTGACACTGGAATTGACTCTTTACAACTCGGGAGAAGCTGTGTCGTATCAATGTTATACATGTATTCACTTTATACAAAGTGACTTACAAAGTGTGGTAGAATTGTATCCAAGCCTATGGCTGTGTATTGAAGATTAAGGGTCTTGTTCAAGGAACCAACAATTGCTCTCTGGCAGTCCCAGGATTTAAACTGTCAGTTTAATTATCAGTAGCATTACCACCCAAAGTTCTGGTGTTCTAGAACAGTGTATCTACAGTAAAAATGAAATGCACTATACAGCCAAATATCTGAAACTACAAATGCAAGTAAACATCAGTAAACAACTGAAAATGGTTTGAGGCTTAGGCATGCAGTTTGCACAATGATAAACTGGTGGTTTTATGCTTCACTTGGTAGTAAGCTACATATGCATCGTAGCTCTGAGGAAGAAGAAGAAGAAGAAGAAGAAGCCTTTATTTGTCACATATCCCAGTTTGTTAGGAAGCTGGGGTCAGAGCTCAGGGTCAGCCCTGATACAGCACCCCTGGAGTAGAGGGGGTTAAAAGCCTTGCTCAAGTGGAAGCTTGGCAGTGCTAGGGTCCAAGTCTTGACCTTCTGATCAATAGCCCACAGCCGTAAATATTACACCACCCACTAATACGGACAATCCCCCCAAAAAAGCTCTTGTTCAAATCTAAAAAAGAAAACAAACATGCCTTGGGTTGATTGAATACAATTTGAGGTGAAGGGAACATTGTGATTTTTTTTCCCACTAAACTATTCCTTTTAATTGTCTCCAGAAGAAGCTGTCTTTTGGTCCCCAGCTTTGGATCTGGATTTCCCATCAACCACCTGGGTCAAACCCCCCTCCCTCTGTCAACCAATTAAAACTTTTTAAGTGTGCGAATGGAGTAGGAGAATGATAAAGGCTTCTCTCTGTCTGACCTCCACTTAAAATGTTGAGAGGTTTTATAGTTCTTTCTGGATGGGGACGCCGTCAAGAGCAATTAAGACACAACATGACAGGATGCAGTGGGCATACGGAACTTCAGTTAACTTTGAGACTGAGAAGTGGAGAAAAGGAGGGAGGAATTGAGGGAGTTGGAGAAAAAAAAAGAGAACAAATGTATGGGATAAGTATTTGGGGAGGTACGGTGGCTCTTACAGGAAATCCCAGTTTCCTGTAACAGGATCGAACTCGGCACGGACAAGTTGTTAGCCAAATTACTCACAAAGGCTTAATTAATGTCACTTTAAATGGACACACACCAAACTTACAGTATCTGTCTGGGCTTCTCAGAATGCCTTTAGTTGTGACCATGTTAAGCTTGTTCCAACCTTTATACTTTATAATACTTTATAATATCATAATTCATAATCCAAAAGATTACTGCCATGGTGAATATTAACTGCAAGAGTTTTCTAACCTTCCGGTTTATTTCTTTCTTTGCTCTTCTCTATCAGAAGTGAAATAAGGGGAAAGGGATAAAGGGAAAACTGTGTTTTCATCCCCTCCACACGGTTTCCACATGTTCAATAGTTAAACCTTGGAGATCGTTAGGATGTCTGGATCCTTGTTCCAGTCTGCTGGTCTGTTGTTTCAGAGTTTGGCTCACTCATTCTTTTGCAACACATGTGGCTCTCACTGCAAAAGCTTCAGATATTCCTGATTGTATCCGTGTTAGCCAAGGCCGGCCTTCCTCCTTGGCACTGGTCTTTACTGCAGAACACCTGGGGTGAAGTAAACCTCTTTCTGCTCTGCTGATTGAAACACTTCTTGAGGTTTTGACAGATGATGGTGATAAGACAAGTGTTTCCCATATTTTAATACAAATGTCTACAAATTGATGTGTACCAAAACAAGGTTTGAGGCAAGAAGAACAGTCTAGAACAGAAGCTGTTTTATTTTTACTTGACACTGTCCAGATCCACCTGGTCCAAAATGAGATTAAAATGAGTTAAATCTCTATCCAGACCCCCTTGAAACAATGAGCCAACTACTACTCAAGCCTTATTCAGAGTTCTCAGACCAGAATGATATTCAGATCCACCTGAGGCAAATATCTTATCCAGACCCACAAGAGCTAAAACCCTAAATAGACCTATCCATATATACCTGTGGAGCGTTAATATGCAATCCAAATCGATCTGTACCAACCTCAGGGGGTCTATAGTTTTTGAGCTGACTATGGCCAATTCAAGAAGTGCTAAAATGACCTGTAGAAAACAATACCTATGATCTATAGTATCCATATAAACAAAATCTATACCAGCTCTTGACAGGAAAACCTTTCTAAATTCACCTGATCTATACCATATACCATATCTGTCACAATGAAGAGACTAAAGTGTACCTGAGACAGATCTGTATTAACCTGAGGATTCTTTTAAAATGCAACTCACTTGGGCTACATTTGCAGTACTAAGAAATCCTGCAAACCCTCCAGAGTCACCTATTCTACTCCACCTGGAGCCTGTCTGCACCCACTTGAAACAACCGTAGAATGGCTGACAACATTCTGCGCCAACTTGTGCAGAGCCAGACCTTCAGTCCTGAGAAAATCCTGCAGAAACCGAAAACATGTTCCAGTCTGCTGGTCTGTTGTTATAGAGTTTGGCTCATGCTTTTCTTAAACATGTGGCTTTAGCTGAAAAAGGTTCCAGATATATCTGATTGGACTTATGTTAGCCAAGGACGTCCAACCACCCTGGCACTGGTCTGCATTATACCTCCATTCTGAGAACACCTGGGGAAAAGTAAATGCTTCTCTGCCTTGCTGACGGAAAAACCTCTGGTGATTTCAACGATTTGGGACTGGATGAGTGTTTCTCATCTATTAACACAAATGGACAAGGCATGACGCATCACAAATTCAGGGTTCAGGGTGAGAAGGACGGTCCAAGAGTCCTGAATGAGGGTGTAATACTTAAGTACTGTAACAGAGCTTTGCAACTGATGGAATTATTTTTTACACATTTCCTGTGTGAGATGGGAAAGAAACAGAGGTTTTATAGCACAAGAGGAAGCCAGAGATGTAATACAAACTCAAGCAACCTCACAGGGACTCATCGACACGTCTCAAGTGACTTCATGAAACCAGAAAGAAAGGGAAGACGTGGAGAGAGGAGAGGCAAGTAAAGAGGGACCAATCCAAACTCCAACAGCCTGCACAGCTGTTCTGTGTTTTGCATCCAAATGTTTCGTAAATGCTAAGCAAACTTACTGTGAATTATTGTGTGTTACTATTAACTACTGTTGTGTTGAACGTTCTGGAGAAGAACAGCATGATGATGTCATTAAAAGAGAACCAAGCTGCCAAAAGCACACTCGCTATATCATAGTTTATTGCAGAAACCTGTTACTATCACCCTGTATAACATCGGCTCTTTATCTGCAAACGCAAACACTCGCAGTACTCATAACATCGCATACTATTACGAATAGTAAAACAAATACGACATTGTTCTTGGCATAATGCTTGCCAAGTGGTATTAGCAAGCTATGGGTTATACTGTCAGTACGAATGATTCTCTTGACAACCGGCCGCTGGCTGTGGCTCCGTCCCAAAGCTCACGCTAATGCACTTAAGTAGTATTTCACAATAGCGTAGTGGTTGTGTACTATTTGGAAACACAGTACTACTTAGCTTACAGAGCTCATTCCATTCAACTGAATTTCACCTAAAAACAGGTGGCTGGAAAACGCACTCGAGAGACAGGGAGTGAGAAAGCGGATTTCCATTACTCAATACCTTTTTTCCTTTTTAAAATCATTTTCCCTCTCAAATACCTCCCAGATCATCAGCCAAACGTACGGTTTCCTTTCCGTCTTTAGTGATTAAATCTCATTCAGCTGCGAGACAACAGCATTCTGCAGGGTCCGATCCGATTCCAACCGCAACACACACACTCTTTCTCTCTCTCTCTCTCTCTCTCTCTCTCTCTCTCTCTCTATCTCTCTCTCTTCTTGGCAAATTTCAACATTCTGTTAACGCTATTAATGATATCCATCAGCACCTTGATATTCATCACACACCCAGACCGATCCATTAGCGCGCTGCTCGTCAGGTTTAGCCTAAAAGTGACTTATGTCAGACTTATTCCTCACTGTAATCAGAGCAGAATTTATCACACGGAATATCGCTTAAAAAGTCCGGGTATATTTAGCCGAAACATTCAGTCAAGGCAGCTATTATTCCAGATTTTTCCGCAGGGAATTTCCTACCTCGTCTGCATCGGTTGCTGTTAGCTGCATTATCCGGAATCCATCACCCACGTTTTCTTGGACGGTCACGTCTAGAATGTCAGTGGGAAAAACTGGAGGGTTGTCGTTGATATCCTGAAGCGTGATCTCCACCTGAAAGAGAGAGAGAGAGAGAGAGAGAGATGGAGAGAATTGAGAATTGTTATGTGTTTTCATCTCGCACCACAGAGTGCTTTTGATACCTGAAGGAATAACAACGGTTTATCCTGGATTTTAGAGTTTACACTCTAAAATACAACTTATACACACTGTACAATCCTTCCACACACACACACCACCACCACTGTCAACCTACACTTGATCCCCTAACTGCCCGCAACCCGTTGCCAATAAACATGCAATCGAAAGCACAACAGGCATTTGCTTTGCATCTTGCTGTTTATTGCTTAAATAAATAAGCAGAGCGCGTGTTTAGAAGTTCCCCACATCCACAGTCTGCATTAATGGTGTTTGTGATTGAACATAATTCCCCTCGAGACAGAAACAAAGACAAGAAAACACGACAAAGATGCATATTTTCCTCCTAGTCAGACGCAAACCCTGTGAAGATTCATCTTAATCAATTCTCCCTAGACTTCCATTATAATATATTTATACTGTAATTCAGGAGCATAACCGCTGAGTCTGAAGAGCTGTATTTTTCGAATTTTGCTTGTGGAACCAGATACTATATTATTACCGCTTTAATACACATGATTTATCTCATAATAAAGTCTCAACTTTATTGTTTTGGACCAATAAAGGAAGTAGCTTTCACAGGACAACTGCAATAAAATAAAAAATAAAATTAAATAAAATAAAAAATTTAGCTTTAGTTCTGACTAGAACTAGTGACTCCTTTCCCAAAAAATAAATAAATAAATAAATAAATAAATTGACAAATTCTTACGTGTATTAATTTAATTTTCTTTGGACCAAAAAAAACAACCCTGAGTCTTCAGACCATGAGTGAGAAGAGAGCATTCCGCAGTGCTTTGTGTATACAAATATTAATAATAAGATCAGCAAATGAAAAGAAAAATGCGTCTCTCATTTCCCCTTGATGTGTAAATAATGTTTCGTCTCTTCTTTTCTGTTTATGTGGATAATTAGGAGGAAGATGCGGTCGTGATAAATAATTACAGCCACAGATTTACCCACAATCCCTCTGGAGTAGGAGATCAAAGAGTTGTAGTGTTAAAAAGAAAGAGAAAGGAAGTCGGAAAGGACAGGAATGTGTGAGAGGGAATTAGAAATAATGTGTGTGTGTGTGAAGAAGAGAGAGAGAGAGAGAGGTGTGTGTGTGTGTGTGTGTGTAAGAGAGATTGTCCTGAATCATTGATAGTCATGCTGAATAATGCACTCAGTCAGTGTTAAAGAGCCGCAGGAGCTCAGAAATCTGATCCTCCCTTCGCGAAAAGTGATGTGTTTCACCTGGGCAAAGCCGCGACCTTTGAACTCACACATACACAGCTACCGTAAATAGTGTCTGTGTGTGTGTGTGTGTTAAACTGATCTTCTTGACTTACACATACCTGAACACTATCTGACCATCAACAGAACTACCCTCTCTTACTCTCTGTCTCCACCTCTGTCTCTCTCTCTCTCACACACAAACAAACACACACACACACATAGAATTGAGGGACTGGCAAATGAACCCAGACAAAAAAAAATTACCTCAGTGAAATATGCATAATTCTCAAGGGAAAGAAGCAAGAACCAAAACACAAATAAAAAGTCAAGCAGCAGGATCAGAACAATGACCTGAAACTGAAGATTAAGCAAAAAACTAAATACAAATAAAAGAAGAAGCTGAACCAGAAACAAACAAGGACAAGAACCAAAACCTAAATATACAAACAATAATCAGAATGAGAACAAACAAGAACTGGGGGAAAAAAAACAAAAAACAGGAGCAGACCTAGACCCAGATAAACAACAATCAACAATAATTAAAGAGTAAACAGTAAAAAATGTTGAAGAAAACAAAACTTCAACCAGAAATATATAAGAGAACAGACCAGAATGAGAAAAAAGCAAGAATCTGCATGAAACAGAAACAGAAATGGATTCAGAGCCAGAAAAAAAAAAGACGAACTAGAATTAGGAAGAACTAGAATTAATTCCTGGTCTTTAATCAAAAGTTCAAGCGGATGAAAAAAAAACAAGGACAAGAAGAAGAATCTGAAAAAAATCAACTGAAAATCAACAATTAAAAAAAAAAGAAGCAGTGTAAGAACTGGAATGAAATCCAGATATAAAAGTCAGCTTTAATCATTAGTTAAAGAACAGAAAAAGGAAGCAAAAACAGGGAACAGAACAAAATATCAAAACAGGAGGAGAAAGAGAATGAATCGGTAGGAGAGAAAAAACAAAAACAGAACCAGAACAATCAAGTAACTGCAAATAGAAACAGATTCAGCATCAGAACAGAATTATTATAAGAAATAATTCCGAAAGATCATCGAAATCAAAGAATTGGAATCGGAATAAGCAGAATTAGGGAAAAGATTTGTATTCCAGACAGACCCTTAACATATACTTCAAACAGGAAGGATGCTATTGAAGAAAAACTATTTCCTACGTCTGACCTCGCTGTGACCTTGACCTTGTTTGGATCGATTCCAAAATCATCCTGGACAAATGGACCAACAAGTGGATTGAATACCTAAAATCAGTAAGAACTAAAAATGAAGATCCAGAATTAGAAATGATCGTTAAGCAGAAGAAGAGGAAGAGGAAGAAGAAGAAATGAAAACATGGACACCAATGAGAACCAGAATCAGGATGAGATCTGTGTTAGTGGAAAAAAAGGTAATGAGTATCTTAAAGTGACTGATGGCTCTCTCTTTCTGTGTGTGTGTGTGTGTGTCTGTCTGTCTGTCTGTATGTCTCTAAGGAAGGATTTTTGTGGTATGCTCAATGTAACTCATTTCCTAAAATTTAACTCCATACTCAAAGACCATTTATAAATCTCTCTCTCTCTCTCTCTCTCTCCCTCTCTCTCTCTCTCTCTCTCTCCCTCCCTCTCTCTCTCTGTCTCTCTCTCTTGCTCGCTCTATTCTGGACTCTTCACTCTCTCTCCACATTCTCTCACTCTATTTTCTTCCCCGCTTTGGTGTATGCCATAGATTTAGGAGGTTATTACTCTAGGAGTCTAAGCACAGATTCTTTATCCTCCTCACACACACACACACACACACACAAACTCTGCATGGAGCGAATTGGAAATTTCTCAGGGTGGAAACGAGCTCCACAGGGGGGTGTGGAGACCTGCCAGGATCTTTAAAAAAGGAGACACTAAGGGTATACACACACACAAATCCCTATAAGACCCAGATGAGGCAGAGAGTAAGTGTGTGTGTGTGTGTGTGTGTGTGTATTACTTTAACAATGTAGTAAATACATGTGTCAGAATCTTCACTCTGACAGGAAATCTGTACATATCAGGGTTTTAAGGACTGTCACTGAAGTGGAAGCTTCACAACTTTGTTTATTGTCGATTTTTGGGGAAAAAAAAACCCATTTATTTTGCAATCTGGACCCTTGGACTAAAATTAGAATCTAAGAATAGGCAATCAGCTCATGTGTGAGCTCATGTATGCGGAAGAGGGTCGAAAGCACTTTCTACACTTCTGAATCGTTTATGCTGCCATCTGATGCAGCAGTTTGAAAAAAAAAAATGCATTGGTTGCCTTCATAGTCTTGTAGTGAACACATCTTTGCCCCACCCTCCCCAGTTTGTAGCAATGGCGTGACTGGGATAATTAACTCGAATGGGGTCTTGTGGCCTCATTATACCACAGCCAGTATGATGTCATACTTTGTATTCATTTATAGTTACATTTGGTGTCGTGGACATAGCTCGAAACTTTAGGGACAAACAAGGCTGCGGCATTGTTTGTAGTCTACAAGAAAATCCGACAAAAACAGAAAAAAATAGACTGTAGATCTGGATTGTAGAGTTCTAGTTGGTACCTTGGAGCTCCCTAGACTCCCTGGAGCTCCGTAGACACCCTGGTCTGATCCTGAACTCAGTCCACTTGGCTGCCCTTTGGGTTAGAACAGGAACTTTTGGTCTCTTTCCAAATTTGGTCTCATACATTCACTTCTTTTGGGTTGTTCTAGCATTCTCATTAGTTTAGTTCAACACAGTAAATTAACAATGTTCTCAAAGCCCCAGTAATTAAATTCGACTAACATTTAGGATCCAACTTTTGTAAGAAGTGCATTCGCTTTCTAAGCAAAGGCCATATACCATATTAAATTATTGAGCAGATTTTTGGTAGAATAACGAAACATAATTTTTTAGATGTTATTTAAACTTGCTATTGTCCAATATCTAAACATTTTATTTTAAAGTCTCTGTAACCTGTGTGTGTGTGTGCGTGTGTGATTAAAAGTCTAAACAGGGCTGAAATTGTGTGTGTGAACCACCTCCCTCCATTACGCCCCCCGCTGAGCGCCTCAATGAGAAAAGCCCAAAACAGTGACAATAAGACACAATAAATGTGTGTGAGAGAGAGACGGACTGTGAGAATGAGAGAGCGCGACTAACTGAGAGAGCGTGTGTGTGTGTGCGTGTGTGTATGTGAATAAGACCTCAGCAGTCGGTACATAATCGCTAATTTTTGTGCACAGCGGCTCCCAGAAC
Organism: Hemibagrus wyckioides; assembly: GCF_019097595.1. NCBI lineage: Eukaryota > Metazoa > Chordata > Actinopteri > Siluriformes > Bagridae > Hemibagrus > Hemibagrus wyckioides. The sequence continues at coordinate 19,547,107 of NC_080711.1, forward strand.
TCCCTGACAGTTAAAGTGTCTAGGATGGAGATTAAACAGGACCCAACAGTTCCCATTCGCACACATACACACAGAAACAGCTCGAACCAAACCCCAGCAGAGCGAAATTACAAACTTCTCGTTACACACCATAAACATCTAAACGCTACCTCACAACCCTGTGTCTTTAACATGCACACATACACACACACACACGTTTTTTTTTTTTTCAAACAATTCCTGTTTGCCGTGATCTTTCCAGCCAACATTCCAACCACAAAACACAAGTAAAGCCAGTTTTAGAGTTTGCTAAAATGCCACTGCTCTTAGCAAACACTAAACCTTCTCCCAGTGCTTGCGGAAAGCTCAGGAAACTTCAGTAGGTAGTATTAGCATCAGGACTAGCCATTGGATCATTTCAAAAAAGGCACTGAAATATGAGCCAGACCAGAATCGGAGGAAGAAAAACGAAACACATGCCATGAGTTTCTATCAAATCTTCATGGAGCACAAAGAAATGGATTTGGGTTAAAACATTGCTTCAAATCATAAAACTCCACTTGGTAATCTCTGATCCATAGAATCACCCCTCCCTTGCTCTTTTTTTCTTTCTTTCTGTCTCTCTCCATCTGTGTGTGTCGTTTAGAGAGGAGCAGGAAGCGTCTGGCGGGCTGCGGGCCGAGTAGAATGGAGCAGAAACGCTAATGTGTTTAACATGAGGTGGCATAAAGCATATTTCTGCCAAAGAGCACAGCTATAACAGACCTGTTCCCCTTACTGAGGCCATTCATGGACGAGAGAGAGCAAGAAAGAGAGATGGGGAAAGAAATTGTAAGAGACAGACAGAGGAAGTGACTGGAAGCGTATATGAATAATAGGATAAGAAATAGTGAAAACACAACACTGCAATTTAGGATGCTTTCACGTCCGCTTGTTTCCTGAAGTGTTCTGGGACCCCGATGTAAAAATCGTATGTGAAACTCAAGACAAACCCATAAGAGATAAGTTTATGAATGGTGAAACAAAAACATATCTCGAAAAAGTCTTTACAAGATTAAAAACGTATGTGAAGTGACTGATACAAAAAAGAAAGAAAGAAAAATAGCACAAGAGATAGCAAAAACACATTTCACTTTAGGATGCTTTCATGAATACCTTGTTTCCTTGAGCACTTGGGATTGTGTTCTGCTCCAGCCTTATCCAAATTTATGATGTGGTCCAAACCTGATCCAAACTTAAGTCAAATCCAAACCCAAATGGAGGAAAAAGTGTATTATTCGATGACCTTCATTGGACGTATGAAAAACGCTCCAGAGAATCAATCATCCTATGTGAGTCTGAGACGGTATGCAAGAGTGTAAAGAAAAAGTGTGTTTATCTGATGATGTGTGTCTTTCTAAACTGTGTGTATCATCAGAAGGCTTCCTTCATTATAGAGAGATTTCATGCTTGTCTATTGGCATAGAAAACAATACCTTCACATTCGACAACTTCTGGCACAACTAACACTGGCAAGATTAAAAGGATTACTGCTTGCACGAATAATACGATTAACACTGGTAAAGCTGCTGCCATTGAAACAGAAACCACAATCCCAACACTGGAACAACCAGCTCTGGCATAGCCGTGGTGTGATTGATATTAGTCTAAGATCGGATGAAGTAACCTTTGAAGATCTCCAGGGTATCCCAAGGTCTAAAACTGTAAGGGGTAAAATTAGGAAAACAAGTTTTTGGAGATCTGGTAGAACAGGAATATTGGAAGGACTACAGCTTTTCAACGTTCAGCAATTAAATCCTGGCCTTTCAAAACTGAATGATCTAACACTCGAAACTTTAACAATTCAAGGAATGCCTCCCATTGGAAGGCACAGTACTTGAAGTTTTATCCCTTGATATTTTGACAATTCCAAACTTTAAAGGTACAGTACTTGAAGATCTAACACTTCAAGGTCAAACACTGTAAGGACTACCATATCTAAAGGTACAACACTTGAAGCTCTAACACTTCAAACACTAAAAAAGACTACCACATTTAAAGTTACAGCACTTGAGGATCTAACACTTGAAGGTCACACACTGAAGAGACTACCATATTTAAAGGTACAAGACTTGAAAGTCTAACATTCAAAGTTAAAATACTAAAAGGACTATCATATCTGAAGGGACAACACTAGACGTTCTAACACTTCAAAGTCAAACACTGAAAGAATTACCACATTTGAAGGTACAACACTTGAAAATCTAACACTAAAATGTCAAACACTAAAAACACAGGACTACCAGATCTGAAGGTACAATATGAAGTACTTACACTTGAAGGTCAAACACTGAAAGGACTACCACATTTGAAGGTACAACACTTGAAAGTACAATGCTAGAAGGTCAAAAACTGAAGGGACTACCATATTGAAAGGTACAGATCTTGACGATCTAACACTTGAAGGTCAAACACTGAAAGGACAACACTTTAAAGTCTTGAACACTTGAAGGTACACCATTTGAAAATGTAATATGTGAAGTTTAAACACTGAAAGAACTACCATATTTAAAGGGACAAATATATGACATCCTTTAGAGGACCTAGACTTGGAAAATCTAACACTTCAAGTGGCAACAAAGGTTGAATACTTCAAGGACTATTACAGAAAGAACTAAGAACAGAAAGAACTACCAAAGTTGAAGGTCCAACAAGTGAAGGATGTTGGAAGTGCTAAGCCATCAAAGTCCAACAATTCTAACACTTGAATAATCCAAATTAAAATAACATTAGGAAAGTTCTAAACCTGCTCCAAAAGAGTGCAGAAGAGCCAAAACTGGGTGACTAACACTTGAAGATTCACTTCCAACATATAAAGCTATAGAACTGGTGGAACTTATTCTTAAAGGTCTAAAACATTCTAACAGTGAAATGACTAATGTTTTGCTTAAGCAGAAGGCATGACGATCCTCTTTTAATGCCAGACAACACAATCTGTCATGCATGTGTGACATTCTGTCTTCAAGAATCCTTTTTTTCCATAATATGAAGCAACTGGCTGTTAATATATGAATATAGACTGAGGTATTGTTTGTGGTAACTGCTGGCTGTGATCTCCAGAGATCTCTAGTCTTCTTGCTGCTCTATGAGATGGATTACTGGGTTAGACCTTAAGACAATGATTAGCAAAATCAGCGATTAAGCTTGCCACTTCATGATCGCTGGTTTGTTTCACTTTAATTGTCTCCAACAGCTAAAACCAACTGCTTCAGAAAGCTCTTTATTGTGATGCAATTTGAGTCACGTTCACTTCAGATGCTCCGTCTCTGTCTCTCCCAGGCCGGGTATAGTGTTCTCTCTCAGACTGGGTGTAATGTTCTCTTGTTTCCTCTCCCACCCTCCCTCTCCCCCTCTCTTAGGCTGGGTGTATTCTTAAACGTACGCTTCAGTAGAACTCAATAGCAGAGGAGCATTTGGTCTGAATGGTGAGAGCACTACTGAATGTGAATGATCGCTGCTCATAAACCCATCACAAAGAGGCCAGAAACAGCACCAAGAAACACTCACACCGACATTTAGGTTATTGGGTATTGCAGTGTCTATGTCAGTTTGACACGGTATCCAATGGAATCCTGTCAACTATAAAAATCACCCTTTTGGAAAACTATCATCCTTGTTTTATTATGATTCATATTTTTTATGTGATATCATTTGATGATGTCTATAACTCTTGCCAAGGTTTAGAAATGGCAGTACAAACACTACATCTAAATCCATTAACTGTTCGTTGATAGATAAAGAAATACAAAGATGATAACCATTGTTACTAACTAGCTTTGTCATTTGTTTTTGCAAATCAAGATTTTTGCAAGGGTATGTTTAATGTTAGCTATTTTATCCATGTAAAATAGATTTGACCACAGTTCCACAGCAACTGATTGACGGGTTAAGGGGGAAAACCTTGCCTTCCCTAGCCATGCACAGTGGTAACATCACAATGTCTGCTTTTTCCAGAGGACTTACAGAGCCGCTTATTTAAACAGTGGCAGAAAATTAGCCAAAGCTGATGTGTTACAAGGGTCAATCTTCAGTATTTTGTTAAAAGAAACCCAAAATTGTCACTGCTTTAGGTCAAATGATGCAAGGAATAATGGTTTATCCATTAGAATTGCTTAGCGATATGCAATATATCTAAACAAATACATCCTCATCGCAAACACACTAGCTGTCTTTCTTTTACACCACTTTCTCTTGCTTCCTCACTTTCCGTCTCTTGCTTTGGGGTCAGCTTTAAGGTTAAAAGGTGATGATTTATCCTGCTGAGAGGTGATGGACTGGAAGTTACCAGAGTCCCTGAGGTTGTGACCTTGCCAAGTCATTAGTTAGTGAAGCTGTAATGCGGCTCTGACATCTTGTTTTTGTGTATTTCTTACTCTCCTCCTCCTCCTTAGAGACAAGCTTAGAGTGAGGGATAAGTGCACGATGAATGACTCCGTTGTTCAGCACTATTGTCATATGGAGAGAAAGCTGAGTGTCTTCTGTTCTTATTGTTTCCTTTTTGGCACCTAAATCGGATCAAGTCTTAAACCGATAGTGATGCTAGTCAAGGAAGGAGGCTGAAATGAACAAAAGGAATGTCTGGGGAAAGATGTTTCTGGACTAAGGATGGTATTCACAGACGGAAAAGGCCATATTGTTTATGGGATGTCAATGTTTATGTTTTACAAATTGAGTTAAAATCCGGTATGGAAGCATTGCCACCTAACAGCTCCAGGGCACCAGGTTCCTTTCTAAGCTCGGGTTACTGTCTATGTCTGTATGGGTTTCATCTGGGTTCTCAGGTTTCTTAGAAACTCTGGAAAACATATCAAGTAGATTGCTGGATTTGTTGTGCATGGTGTCCTACAATGGATACATGGGACCCCATGTTATTTATAGCTAGCGATAATATATTTGATTAAAGCTGACTGTATTATGGTCTAAGAGGCAGCATAACTTGAAAACTAATGTGCTTAAATGCTTCGGAGAGTCACTTATGATTTAGGAAATGTCTGGAATGTTCCTGTTTGTTCGCTATTTGCAAGCTGTTTATTGTACAAAGGAGGTGGGGCAGTAAATAGGAAATAGTACTACGTGATATCAACCATGTGGGGGTAGGGCTTGATGACTCTGATTCAGAGAGTGACAGGCATTTGGAGGAAGAAGTTTGTCCCGTGTTGAAAGTAGTATGCAGACTTTCTTTTGGAGAACTGTGAAGCTTCTCGGAGATAGCAATCTCTTTTTTTGAAAAAAACAAAAACAAAACAAAAAACACAATGGGCAAAAACATCACTGATAAAATGCTACCTGAGGAACTTTTTTTTCCCCGGACCTTTTTTTTTGTCCCCGAAAAACTTCTGTGCAATTTTCGTCTAAAATACCATCTATAGTCAGACTCTCTGGAGTGCACTACTAAATCAATACATCAGACAGAGAAAGTGGCTGTAATGTACACAGATCAAATCTCACCATTCACATCAACACAAACACAATGTAAAAACACACACCCGCTCCGATACAACATTTACGCGCTCGTGTAAACAGCGCTGGAGTGTGGAAGTGCTGTTTGGGCTGAAGTGGTCAGAGGGAAGCGTTCGTTTACAGGAGATGCAAAAACATGTTGACTCTACGATGCTCACAGATTGGCCAAGACAAAGAGCGGAGAAAGAAACAAGATAAACAACTTATATCGAGAGAGAAAGAAAGACAAGGAGACAGAGACCAAACAAGACAGACACACAGGAAGGACACATAGTATCTGTATTACATGACATACGCACTTGTATAAAACGGCGGTGGACGTTTATTGCTGGAACTTTTCTGACAGAAAACGTAAATAAATAAAGAAATGGAGAGGCCGATGAGGATAACAGGAGACGGAAAGAAAGATGGAGAGACAGGAAAGCTGAGGGACTCTTTTTTTTTTTTTTAACCTGTGTGTTATCACTCAACATGGGTTGAGTGTTTCAGAGTTCATACTGAACACACACACACACAAGAGGACTCACACTTGATCCACTGCGAGACAGAACCAATCATCACCTAAGCCACCACTGTACGCCTCCCTGTCTCGTCTCTCTCTCTCTCTCTCTCTCTCTCACTCTTTCTAACACACACAAATATTCCTTCATACTCTTAAAAGTATTCATTAATATTTTCAGTCACTTTTCTGACAGGATTTCACGTAAATAAAACTTTCTTACTACAAAAAAAAGTTAATATGGTGGAACTTGGTTAACGCTTGATGCTAACTGTTAAACAATATGATTTTAGTCTTATAAAGCCAATTTACCACCACATCGGAGGTAAAAAGTTGATCTTCCTAAAGGGTGTGTCTTGCTTTCAAGGTCATTGTGCCTTTATTTTGCCTGTTTAACACTCAACAACTCTGTATTGTTAGCTAAATGCATTGTTAGCCTCCATTATTAGCTAGCTTATACCTCCTACATGCCTCACAACAATGACCTCACAGCTTTAAGCCCTTAAATAAAGAGTGTTTGGCTTCGAAAATGTAAATTCAAGTGAACACACACATTATATACACATACTAGAAATACAAACACACACAATAACACACACTGGTTGAACAGAGCACATTAAACAGTTACAAACATATCACCACAAACAAACACACAATGTGTAATGGCATGTCACACACACCTCACACTAACACATGCTTTATCTGTTTGTCACACACAAACACACACCCACACACAACGTCTTGCCCAGAAGAGATACATCTAAACACACTTACACACACAAGCCTAGATTAAATGAATCAGTTATATACATTTCTAAATACTTTAATCTGTCTCTCTTTATTT